>NC_058084.1:141469375-141769458 GCF_014858855.1 Bufo gargarizans
TTAGGTGTGGGGCCGCAAGGATCAAAAGGGTTGTCAGGTTTAAATAGCAGAAAACGGGACACCCGATGTGATCGAGATGCCACAGGAGAAATGGAGCAATACCCAGACAGCGCCCATTCGGGCTTGTCTCACAATACATTCTTTGCAAAAACAGCTGCAATTTTTTGGGGCATTTTTCTGGGGGTGTTTTTTCGATGAAACATGTCTCCAGATGTTAGATGTTGGCCAATGGTACAATATAAAACACCATACAAACATGGAGGATATTTTATGTGGCAATTTATAATAGTTTCCTAGAAGTTTTTTGCCCCTTGGCATTTTTTTTAAACGCTGCATGCTCTGGGTGTGGCAATTTGCAGGCATTTTCCTATAGACTTCTCTCTAGGAAAATAAAGTCTGAAAAGACAAATAAAAACTTCGTGTAGCTAAAAAAAAAACGCTTGTAAAAAATGCATGAATTTCATGCCATTTTTCACAAGCAAAAAAACAACAACTTTTTTATTAGCTAGTGCTGTGGCTACTAAAGAGGTGTCCTGAGGAGAACAACAACTCCCTCTATTAAACCAGACAACCTTAAAGCAGTTGTCCAGCCAACTGTCC
Organism: Bufo gargarizans; assembly: GCF_014858855.1. NCBI lineage: Eukaryota > Metazoa > Chordata > Amphibia > Anura > Bufonidae > Bufo > Bufo gargarizans. The sequence goes on from NC_058084.1 coordinate 141,469,976, forward strand.
CACCCCGTCTGCAGTCCCACCTGCTTCCAGTCCCTGCAGGACCACAAATAGCTTGGTCCCATGTGACCACTACGGCCAGTCATTGTCTTCAGCGCTGGTGACGTGCTGTTGCGGCACATCTGCCTGCAGAGGCCAGTGACTCACAGGACCAAGCCACTTCTGCTCCTGTGGGGATCTGAGGCAGCTGGGGACTGGCCAGCGGCATGGACATAGTGGGACCACAGACAGTTGAATGTTTTATTTAATTTTTTAATGGGACACAGGTTAGGAGCATTTTAGTTGTCAGCTCCTAGGCTAGACAACCTTTTTAAGGAGCGGTCTAGAAGAGGATGGTGAGGATCTGAATTTCCATTTAGTCCAGGCATATAACTATGTTCCTCAGAATAAAACCTATGTAATTCACACATGAACTAAAGAAAATCAAACACTGACAAAACATGTTGCAGCAATAATAACATATAGGAAGCAGAAAGAACAAGCACATTTTTTACATGACTATTGCACAGTATTATTAATCATGGATAGGGACAGTCATGGCATGTATTTGCGGTATACACTTATTGAGATTATGGCACTTGGCAATGCACCATAATTCTAAAGCATTGTCTATGCTACATGATCATGATATATCAGGACATCTCATCCAACAAGGCCTGACATTTACAAACAAGGCTTGACAACAAATTAAGACTAATCACTGGTGACATATGTATCCCAGGATGATGGATAAGTAGTGCTCAGAAGTCACAATGTGTGGACACAGCCTGTAAGGGCCTCACTCAGTTCATAAGTGTTCAGATTTAGTGATCATTCAATGAGCTCAATGCCTAAAGGTGAACTAAGACCACTCTAAGGGCTCGTTCACACAAACGTTTTTTGTATTCCGTATATGGAGCCATTCATTTCAATGGTTCCTAAAAAAAAATGTACTCCGGATGTTTCTATCAACAAGGTAAAAGAGGAGAGAATATTTAAAAGAAGAAAAACTACCACAAGAGGACATAGTTTTAAATTAGAGGGGCAAAGGTTTAAAAGTAATATCAGGAAGTATTACTTTACTGAGAGAGTAGTGGATGCATGGAATAGCCTTCCTACAGAAGTGGTAGCTGCAAATACAGTGGAGGAGTTTAAGCATGCATGGGATAGGCATAAGGCCATCCTTCATATAAGATAGGGCCAGGGGCTATCCATAGTATTCAGTATATTGGGCAGACTAGATGGGCCAAATGGTCTTATCTGCCGACACATTCTATGTTTCTATGTATGCATTCCGTTTCCGTATTTCTGTTCTGTTATTACCCACAAATCACGTTCCATGGCTCCATTCAATGGGTCTGCAAAAAAAAGGAACACATACGGAATGTACTCCGTATGTCTTCCGTATCCGTTCCGTTTTTGCGGAACCATCTATTGAAGATTTAATGTCCAGCCAAATTTTTTCTATGTAATTACTTTATATTGTATATGCCATACGGAAAAACGGAACGGAAGCGGAAACATTACTGAAAAAAATAAACTGAAAAATGGATCCAGGAAAAACGGCCCGCAAAACACTGAAAAGACATACGTCGTTTGAACGAGTCCTAATGTGATTGTATTTAATGCATGATTGCACCATTGTAGAATATATGATTCCATTGAACTTAAAGGGCATCTGTCAGCAGATCTGTACCTATGAAACTGGCTGACCTGTTACAGTACATGTGCCTGGCATGCGACATTGCAGAGGATACGGAGCCTCTAAGTGCCACAGTAAACACCCCTGTTGCTCCTAGACGCTCATTTGCAAATAATACAATTTCATTTCTTCTCAGCAATGCGGTCACATATGACCATGGGACCAGCACAGATGTCTTCAGCTGCCAGGCGCACATGTAACAGGTCAGCCAGTTTTAGGTACAAATCTGCTGACAGATGCCCTTTATTGCTAAAGTTTTTTAGATTTACACCATACAAATGTGCTCATGTAGCAAAGCTTAAATGCTATGGAAACTTTTGATGTCTTTTTTATTATTGCACTATTGAGCTAAAAAAATAATTTTTCCAATTCATCTTTATAAAAAAAATTCTGCAGTTTGTGTTACACAAAAAAATCTGTAGCCCTTATCTGTCATTCCCTGTCAGCTCATAAAAACTCATTTATGCAAAATGTTTATCATATTTAGCTTACATGAGTGCGTATGAGCTGTCAGGGAACTAAGGATAAGGGTTACAGATGGAGCCCACACAACAGCTCTCTGACGAGAAGCCGAAAGAACAGTCTGTGGAGGCAGTTAAAAGTAAAGGCTGTAAAAGGCAAACTGCTAAAAAAAAGATTGGAAAAATTGTTTTTAGCCCATGATAAGTATAATACAATAATAAAAATGCCCCAAATGCCTATAGTCTTTAAACTAGGGTGGCAAGAAACAGAAAAGGAACAGGTAGTAAAGAATAAGGGTAGAAGATGAAAGTTAAAGGGGTCTTCCAAGTGTTTTTCTTACCGATGACCTTCACCCCGCCAATCAGCTGTTTGAGAAGGCAGTGGCACTCACAGTAGTGCTGCGCCCTTCTCTCTGCTTACTAAGCACATCGCCATATATTGTATAGCCTGTGCTTGTATCACAGCTCAGCCCCATTCACTTCATGGGTCTGAGCTGCGCCTAAGCCATGTGACCTATGAACGTGACGTCACTGGCCTAGGAAAAGTTAGAGAAGGATGCGGCGCTACTCCATGTGTTGCTGCCTTCTCAAACAGTTGATCGGCATGGGCCCCGCGTGTCGGTCCCCCATCGATCAGATACTGATGACCTATCCAGAGGATAGCAAACAAAAGTATTTGTAGAGCAGCACCAGCAGACGCAAACGACCACCCCGGCAATGCAACAGCCAAACCACGACCGCAGATCCTCAGCAGTCAACCATATAGCAAATGAAGAGAGGGGCAGCAGCATCTCCGGTGAATCCTTCATTCGGACGGACTTTACAGAAAGTGTGCCATAAAATTAAGCAGCAACGTTTCGGCTGTATCCCAGCCTTTCTCAAGTCATCAGTACAAAACACTTGGAAAACCCCTTTAAGAAAAAGATATATTAGAGATGAAATACAAAGAATAATGAATCTTCCAGTGCAGGATTAGAATAAATAAAAAATGATGGATATTCATTATTAAGGGTTGTGGAAAATATTAGTACTGTGAAACCCAATCAGAAGAGCTGCAGTTATAAGAAAGGAACAGTTACCCAAGGTGTGCGGCGGAGTGGCGCTTCTCTTCACGCTGGTACTGGCTTAAGGTAGACTGCACTTCTGTGCTGCGATAACCACGGTCATAATGCTGATGGCGCTTTTGGTAGAAGGGCAAAGACATCCTGCCACCTGTGTTCACCCTTTATACTAGGTTCAAAAATAACTCAATTTATTCAGTGCCTTGAAGATTTTGATTATTTTGATACTTAAACACCAAGTTAGTTATTTTCATTGATTTATACCAATCGTTAGAAACAATTAGTAATTAGTTACACTTTATACTAACATCCAGCATAATAAGGGTGTAACCCATGCCAGGGCTGAATTTTCTATCAGACGACAATCTTTTACTAAAGCATTCAAGGGTCATTTTCATCAAGACCCCAAACGGACTTTTTCGTAACCCCACTTAGGCAGTCCATGGATTTACAGCTCCTGTCATAAATCAGAATCATAACTAGGCATTTCTTCACTTGTATCAAAGTTTCAATTGGCTGCACTAAAGACTGTATCTAAATAGCCATCTCAGCTGCACAAATATGAATAATATGCATATCAAGGAAATAAAAACCATATACAGTTCAGAAGCCCCTTCCAATGACAAATCACATTCATCAGATACATCTGATATCATGACCCTTGGGAACCCAGTATTTAGCAGCACTCTAACTAATGCATGAATATTACTCAGGACCATGCACAGACACCGGTATGGACAAGCAGGTGTGTCTGTGAAAAAAACTAATGGAACACACTGGACACAACCATTTTTTTAAAGTGGAAAACTGGGAGAGACTCATAGCAGTCTATCTTACTGTTAGCCAAAAGTAGATTCCAAAACTGGTAATTGATATCTGGTTGTAAGTTAGACCTGAAATCAACTAGGTTCTGATAATGGCGATGCCTGCTGAGAGGGTATAGAAATAAGCGCTACTTGTAAGCAACAACGCATTCACTGCTTTCTGCAGCTGAATTTTCAGCTTTGCTGTGTAGACTGAGACAAGATCAACGCCATCTCTGATTGAATGACAGCTCTATGGCACTGCTAAGTGAGAAAATGTCACTATACAAATAAGGCTCTGTAGGCAAGTCCTTTGCCACTCACTGGTCTCTGGAGGAGGACACTATATTAGATCTATTTGCTGGCCATTAATTCCCATTCATACTGTCTACACCATTGGTTCTTAAACTGTGACGTGGGCCTCACTGGGGAGCCACCTAGTTGTTGGTGAAATGCAGCAGGAGAAGCAGTTGTGGCATACCTCATTATATGCTGCAAAAGCCTTTCTATGATTGCAACAAATTCTAGTTTAGCAACATAATTGGCTCCCTTCATAATCATTGTAGTGATTGATTAGGTTAAGGAATTTAAATTTTAATATAAATTAAGGTTGGGGGCGTGGCCTGGACCTCTAAGAAGATGGCTGCGTGAAAGACGAGCTCTGCCGCCCCGCTATCATCAGGAGGCAAATAAGCACAGGGATCGCATCCCATGGGAAAGAAACTGCTCCCCAAGAAGCCCAAGGACACACCGGATTGAGGAGCGGAACGATTGATACATACCTAAGCAGAGGTAACGCTGCTTCGTCTGCTGACTGCGGCCTATCACCATCACCACATTAGTAACTAGTTCAAGAAGCGTGGGACTGCAAGCATCACCCCTGCTGCGAGACTCCCCTCAGAGCGCTCCTCGTCAGGCATCCACATCGCTCCTTTCCCCCACGGCTGGGGAATTTATCCCTGGCTTCACCACCCCAGCTATAGGGGACATTACAGAGGCAGTATTAAAGCCTTGTGGTCAGGCATATCTGAGTGATGCCATGCCGCCCAAACCATCAGCCAGATGTCCTGGGCAAACAGCCACGCCATCACAGCGCCGATGTGACTGGAATGACATCCCTGGGGACACCACAGAGATGTCACAGTCTGCAAATAGAAGTGAGGGAGAAATTATAAACTGGGAACAGTTATCAGACCCAGTAGAAGATGGAGAGGAGGGAGCGCTTCAGTCATCACAGGTCTCCATCATACTTCATCAAACTCTACAACACCTCCCTACTAAAGAGGACTTCAAGGCCTTAATAGCAGAGGTGAGAAGCACTTGTAAATCAGAAATAAACTCCTTGCGTCAAGATTTTAAACAGATGTCAGCTCGCATCGACTCTATTGAAACTGAGCATGATGATACCCGCAGATACATCGCTCAACTACAATCCGTCATCACCTGTTACTCCCGAAATATAAAAGACAACACCCAACACCTGGAAGATCTAGACAACAGAGCGCGCAGAAAGAATATACGAATCAGAGGCCTATCTGAATCTGAAGCGGAAGTTTGCACTATACAACCTATGGCGAATAAACTATCCCACATCCAAGTCCTACACCTTCTATTCTCACTCCCATAGTACACACACCCGTATTGATTATTTTTTGGGTAATATCCCTACCCTTAGAATGCTAAGCGACGCTGAAGTGGGAAGAATCACGTGATCGGATCATGCTCCGATATCCATTTTTATTAAAACAGCCAAAAACCACATCAAAGTATGTCACTAGAGACTAAACGACTCTCTAATTACCAGTCCTGCATCTAGACAAGAACTTCACAACACTCTATCTGAATACTTCTCTATCAATCACTCTTCTGTTTCTTCTGTTTCCACGCTGTGGGAGCCGCATAAAGCAGTTTTCAGAGGCAATTGTACTGCAATAGTGTCCAAATAAAAAAAAAGATGGTAATCTGCAATATGCTGCCATCAACGAACAGTTGAAAAACCTAGACCTACTATTGGAGACGTGTCCCTCACGAGATTTGCTATGACGCAGTCATTTTAACGAGCTAGACTACGTGAAATGGCATTTATGAAAACAGAAAGCTGATCTTATACTCGTGACAGTGCTTTTACACATGGGGCAATAAACCGCATACGATTTTAGTGGGTCAACTACACGACTCCAATGTTGTAGGGACACCAACTGATCTCAGACAACCTGATGGCAGTATGGTATATGACCCCAAGGTTTTTTCAAACGTTTTACAAAAGTTTTATGCCTCTCTTTATTCCCTCCCGCAGCAAGTGCCCTATAACCCAGTGGAATGTAGAATTTATTCTCCTCCTTTTTGAACCAATGCAATCTACCCAAGGTATCAAAAGAAGCGTCAACCTCACTTAATGCTCTGATTACAGCTAAAGAGATTCAAGAGGTGATAGAACAACTTCCTAATAGCAAAGCCCCAGACCAGATGGCTTATCTTATCTCTATTACAAAACATTTTCTCTATTCTTGAGCGACATATGTTAGCATTATTTAATTCCTTCCTGCAAGGATCACCAATACCTGCCACAATGTCACATTCTTACATAACCCTTATTCCAAAGCCGGGTAAAGATCCATTGGATTGTTCTAACTACCACCCCATAGCTCTTCTTAACTCTGACCTAAAAATCTTCACTAAAATCCTTGCCAACTGACTCTTATATTGGCTCCCTCAATTAATACATAAGGACCAAGTGGGCTTTGTAATGGGCCGCCAGGGTGGGGGACAATACAGGAAGAACCATAGACTTAATAGATGTTATTAACAAATGCAACCATCAGGCTTTACTGTTAAGCCTTGATGCAGAAAAAGTGTTTGAGCGCTTGAGTTGGCCTTTTATGTTCTCCACCCTGCATGCTTTTGGGAACATGGGCCCTTTCCTTGGTGCACTTTGCAGACTCTACTCCCAGCTCACAGCCACCATCAAAATGATCCATGCACAATCTGATATAATTCATATTTACAACGGCACACGTCAGGGATGCCCGCTTTCCCCTTTCCTCTTAGTGCTTTGTATTGAACCCCTCGCCGCAGCCATCAGATTCCACCCTGATATCATGGGGTTAAAGTTAATCAAGTAAAATTTAAGCTTCCCTATTTGCAAATGATATCCTCCTTACCCTGACAGACTACACATTACTCTTCCAAACCTCTTTCGACTACTGGAAGGATATAGTAGGCTATCAGGATATAAAGTCCACACTACAAAAACTGAAGCCCTACCACTGAATTTCCCATCTGACAGATTAGTCACACTCCAGGACTAATTTCCATTTTTGATGGAATGAGAAGACTTTATGCTATTTAGGAGTACAATTAACTTAGACTAACTCTTCGATATATACTTATAACTTCCCTCCTCTCTTTCAAGAATCAAAGTCCTTATGATAAGTTGATGTCCTTGCCAATTTCCTTATTCGGTCGTATAGCAACTGTTAAAATGTCCATTTTGCCTAAGCTATTATATTTCCTGGAAATTCTATCAGTTCCCATTCTGGGAAAAGAATTACGAGCCCTCCAGTCCTCCATATTACGATTTATATGGAATGGGAAAATGCATCCATTTACCCAGCAAGGAACTATTCATCTCTTCCTCCATCTTACCTTCTCATCTGACAGCTTGCACAAACCTGTTTGGCAACATAAAACACTTCCTTCCCAACACACACAGATACAGCCTGCCCTCTCTTACTCTCACCTACTAACACTTTCTCTGCTTCTCCTTATTGCTGGTGATATCTCTCCAAATCCAGGCCCACCTCAGCAAATGCCCACTATCAAGTCCATGTCCCACTACAAATCTCCTTCTACAAATTTCTGCAACCCCTTAAACCTAATAACCATTCCTCTGACCCCTGCTCCTTTGGTTCCTCTTGCAGGAGCATTATGGAATGCTCGCTCTGTCTGTAACAAACTGTCCTACATTTATGACCTCCTCATCTCTCAAAACTTTCCTTTCTGGGTCTCACAGAAACATGGCTGACACCCTCTGACACCTCCTCCCCTGCTGCACTCTCATATAGTGGATTTCAATTCACTCACACCCCCCACCCGGCTGAAAACATGGTGGAGGAGTTGGTCTCCTATTAGACACCTGCTCCTACAGCCAACTCCACTGGCCACCCTCCATTACGAATCACCTCATTTGAAGCACACTGTTTTGCATCTACTCCCCTCCAACCTTCAACTAGCTGTCATTACCGCCCCCAGGCCCAGCCACCATCTTTCTTAACCACTTTAACACTTGGCTACTACACTTTCTTTCTGACGACATCCCCACTATCATAATGGGTGACTTCAACACCCCTATTGACACCTGCCACTCGGTCGCCTCTAAACTCCTATACTCTCTTCCTCCTTCGGCCTCTCACAGTGGTCTTCGCTCCCCACCCACAGAGATGGTCACACTCTGGATCTTATCTTTACCCGCCTCTGCTCCCTATCTAACCTTTCTAATTCGCCTCTCCCCCTATCCGACCACAACCTACTCACCTTCTCTTCATTGGTCTCTTCTGCTGCTCCCCCGGTCCACACACTAGCACACCCCCGCAGGAACCTTAAACATCTTGACTTTCACTTGCTTTCTGACTCTCTTCTCCCACTCTCTACCATCTGTTCCCTCCAAGACCCAGATGCTGCCACCACCCTATATAACACCACCATAAGTACAGCTCTGGACACTGTTGCCCCCCTCACACACAACAAAACCCGAAAAATCAACAGACAACCCTGGCACACCAACCTGACCAAAAAACTCAGACAAGCTTCCAGGGCTGCTGAGCGGCGATGGAAGAAATCCCATTCTAAAGATCAATTCACCGCATACAAGCAATCCCTCCTCATATTCAAATCCTCACTCGCTGATGCAAAACAGGCCTACTTCTCATCTCTCATATCTTCCCTGGCCCACAGCCCTAAACAACTTTTTAACACTTTTAACTCCCTTCTCCGTCCCCCAGCGCCCCCACCCTCTCCTCTCTTCTCAGCTGAGGACTTTGCCAAATACTTCAAACAAAAGATAGTCAACATCAGAGAAAGCTTCAGTACACATTCCCCACAGACCCTTACACAACTGCTCGGTCCTCTTCTCCAAAACCCGCTTCTCCACCATTACAGAAGAAAAACTCTCCACTCTACTCTCCAGATCACATCTCACCACCTGTGCACTTGACCCAATCCCATCCCACCTCATCCCTAACCTCACCACAGTGTTTATCCCAGCCCTAACTCATCTCTTCAACCTATCACTAACCTCTGGTGTCTTCCCCTCTGCTTTTAAACATGCTACCATTACACCCATCCTCAAAAAGCCTTCACTTGACCCATCTTCTTTGTCCAGTTATCTGCCCCATATCACTTCTTCCGTATGCCTCAAAGCTACTTGAACAACATGTCCATTCTGAACTGTCCTCTCACCTCTCCTCCTGCTCCCTCTTTGACCGCCTACAATCTGGCTTCCGACCCCACCACTCGACTGAGACTGCCCTTACCAAAGTCACCAATGACCTACTAACAGCCAAAACCAAAAAACATTACTCTGTCCTCCTTCTCCTTGACCTGTCCTCTGCCTTTGACACTGTCGACCACTCCCTTCTGTTGCAAACTCTCTCATCTCTTGGCATCACTGACCTGGCCCTCTCCTGGATCACATCATACCTCACAGACCGGACGTTTAGCGTCTCCCACTCTCACACCACCTCCTCGTCTCATTCCCTCTCTGTTGGTGTCCCGCAAGGCTCTGTCCTAGGACCCCTGCTCTTCTCTATCTACACTTTTGGCCTGGGACATCTCATAGAGTCCCATGGCTTTCAGTATCACTCTTATGCTGACGACACACAGATCTACCTCTCTGGTCCAGACATCACCACCTTACTATCCAGAATCCCACAATGCCTATCTTCCATATCATCCTTCTTCTCCTCTTGCTTTCTAAAACTTAACATGGATAAAACAGAATTCATCATCTTTCCCCCATCTTGCTCAACCCCCCCAACAGACCTATCTATCACGATCAATGGCTGCACACTCTCCCGGTCAACCAAGTCCGCTGCCTTGGAGTGACCTTGGATTCTGCCCTCTCCTTCCGACCGCACATCCAAGCCCTTTCCACCACCTGCCACCTCCAACTCAAAAACATCTCCCGCATCCGTGCTTTCCTTAACTTTGAATCTGCGAAAATGCTTGTACATGCCCTCATCATCTCCCGCCTAGACTACTGCAACATTCTCCTCTGTGGCCTTCCATCTAGCACTCTTGCACCCCTCCAATCTATCCTCAACTCTGCTGCCCGACTAATCCACCTCTCATCCTGTTACTCCTCTGCCTCTCCCCTCTGCCAATCCCTTCACTGGCTCCCCATTGCCCAGCGAATTCAGTTCAAAATACTAACAAATACATACAAGGCCGTCCACAACCTGTCCCCTCCCTTCATCTCTGAGCTACTTTCCTGATACATCCCCACACGCAATCTCCGATCCTCACAAGACCTCCTTCTCTCCTCTCCTCTTATTCACCTCTTCCCACAATCGCCTCCAAGATTTCTCCCGTGCATCCCCCACACTCTGGAACTTGCTACCCCAACATATCAGACTCTCACCTACAGTGGTATCCTTTAAAAGAAACCTGAAAATCCACCTCTTCAGACAAGCCTGCAACCAGTGACTCTGCTGCCTCTATACAGCCATCACCAACTTCACCCGCACCTACTGTGTCCTTCTCCCATACCATGTAGATTGTAAGCCCTCACGGGCAGGGCCCTCTCTACCTTCTGTACCAGTTTGTATCTCGTCTTGTTTATGATTAGTGCAATTGTCTGTATTATGTATGTTTACCCCTTTTCATATGTACAGCGCTATGGAATGAATGGTGCTTTAATAATAATAATAATAATAATAGCATGTAGCACTCTCACAGCCCTAAGAGGCAGGGGGGACTCATACCTAAGGCGTCTCCCAGCATGGTCCAACCTTTATGCATACTCCAGGTGGATGGAAATAGAAAAACTATTGCAACTGTGCATCCCAACTCTTTTTTATGGTCTCGGATACCACCTACACTAATGCCTAAATTACTGGGGCCAATGTCCCTTACATATAATATTTGGAGGACATGCATGCAGAAATTCCCCCGTGCGTCTGATAGGTTCTCTATGACTTCGTTTTTATTTAATCCATTGTTCCAGAATCCAGACAGGTATGTGCCCTGACTTTTTAGGCCTTGGTTCTCTATAAAGTTATTCCACTTTGCGGACATGGTAGATTACAGAACTTTACGACTTTTACCATTCGATTTCCTTAAAACTACATTTCAATTACCAGAATCTTCTAGATACCAATACTTGCAAACACAACACCTGTTCACTAGTCTGTTCAACTCATCTCAGGTTTCTACCCCAACACAGTTGAGAAGTTGTGTAAACTCTCGGATTCGACCAGGGGACTTATTTCCAAGATTTATGTTATTCTTTCCTCCTTGTCCTATCCCGCACCTATAAGACACTCATATACTGTATGTCCAAGTGGGAAGCGCTTCTGAATCGTAGTGTTTCTCCGGGTGAGTGGAAATTAATTTGGAAAAGAGCAGCACTGACCTCTATTTGCATTACTCATAGAGAGAACTCTTACAAGATATTGATGTTTGGTATCATACCCCGCAACTACTGAGACATCTTGATCCTAAAATTTCAGACAGGTGTTGGAGGTGCGGGACAGGCATGGATCTCACCTGCATATTTTTGGGGAATGCTCTTTGATATGTCTATTCTGGAGAACAACATAAGATATCCTTCTCTATTGGACATTGAGCTCCCTTTAGATCCTTGCTTTTATCTATTGAATATGCCTCCCATGCCTTTAAAAAAGTATGCATTATTTTTAACACTATAGATCCTGACGGCAGCCAGGGGCCTTATTGCCAGTTTCTGGAAAAGAACAGACCAACCCACCCAACTAGACCTTATATCTAGTGTCATGGACATCAGAAAGATGGAACATCTTACAGCTCTCATGACCGACCAGATTGAAAGGTTCGAACCTGGCAGATATGGGATGAATTTATTGATGCACGCACCTAAGCACTATATTACCCCTTTCCTAGCCTGCCTTTCCCTTGTTTATCTTGTCTTAGTCTCATTTAGTTTTTGTTCATGTATATGTCCTTCACTACTTGCTTTCTTTTTGTGAATACAATCTTTTTTTTCTCCTTTGAACAGCATGTTGTAAAATGTACTATTAGTACTACAATGATTGGCAAAGTCGATAGATAACTATCTATGCTATGCTATGTTATGTTATAAGGCCACCTATACTAAGTGGCTCAATGTTCTTCATTTGAAACTATCTTACTAGAATTCTCTTCTACACAACAATGAATAATACACTTGTATGGTTTGTTGTAAACGGTACTTAAAAAAAAAAGACAATTATACAAAAAAAAGATAAATTAAGGCCATTTTTAACAAATTGCCATGGACTACTAACAATAGTAAAACAGACAACACCATACACTGATTGCTAAGGCAGCTTCTTTAAAGAAGAAAATAGTAATAATAAACATCATAATTAAACTAAAATTAGATACATGATATGCTTCTAAATAACATTCATCCGATCGTTAAACATTATCATGAATTTGTTTAAGACATTCTTCCTATTACTACGTAAGTTATTCTGTCCTTCACACTGTCAAGCATGTGCACTTTTTAAAGGAGTTGTGAATGCTAGCTATTGAAGACCCATCTTCAGGATAGCTCATCAATATCAGACAACGGCTTGTGTTATTACACTGCACGACCACTACAAGACTGAGGGCTTTCAAACAGCTGATCATGGGGGAGTCCCGGGAGTCGGATCCTCACTGATCTGATGATATCGATCAGCTATTCGGAGGTCATCTATATCATAGCACTGAACAACTCCTTTAACATATTCTGACATGCCATTGAGACATAGGCCCATCATCTGAGGTTGTAACCAATTTCATGTTACAGGTGATGCAGAAAATGTCCACAAATGCAGATAACAGCACTAAATATCTGTTTTGCAGTACTATTTTTTAATCCACATAATTCCATGACAAACTATTTCCCAAAATAAAGATACTAAGAAATATCTTGTAACAACAGAAAAATAAAATAACTGCAATACTATAAGGCCTCGTTCACACTTCAGTGTTTGGTCAGTGATTTCCATCAGTGATTTGTGAGCCAAACCAGAAGTGGAGCCTCCACAGACATGATGGTAGAAGGGAAAGATCTGCTCCTGTTCTGTGTGTAGAGTTGCACCTGGTTTTGGCTCACAAATCACTGATGGAAATCACTGACCAAACACTGAAGTGTGAACGAGGCCTAACAGATGAAGCACTGGGCTGCAGTGGAGACAACTTTAGAACCAAACAAAAGAGAATGCTAAGGAAAAAAAAATCAAATGACATTAATGAAAATCTGTCACCAGTTTTATTTAAAAGATCAAAGTATATGACAGCAAAAAAGCTATAACATATTCAACAAACTGTAATCTTTATTAAAAAAACAACTGCATACATGTAACAAACAGTACATAATATGTATTATATAATTCAATTAACAGCAGAAACATCATTAAAAGGACTTAAAATAGTGGACAGCATCAGGATAAGGTAACTCTCCTGGTACTAATATTATCTATTTTGCTCTATTCGTCTATCGGTCACAAGTGCATAAAATAACTACAATATTTTAAGTAAAATGATCATTTATATTAGAACTTTGACATTAGCTTGATTTTTTATGGCTCTTTTGTATTTACTAATATTTGGGAATTTTTATATTTACGGTTGAAGTAAAAAAACGCTGTGATATGTTTACTGAATGACTTGAGGAGGTGGTGCATGGTACAGGGATTCTCTCCTCGAATACCTGTATCATACACGGCTCCCTGGGGCTATGTACAGTGTAACACATCTTGGGTCTTGGCTTATACTTGAATTGCTGAATAATAACACACACCAAAATCTGGTACAACCCACGACTATGGAGTTCTTCATTTTGTAACTTCATTTTGATAAACTTATGGCTTTCATCCTTACCAGGACTAAAATGGCCATACATTATACCGTTCTGAAATTAAACTGCTGGGACAAGTTTAAGACAAGACTACATTAAAATGTTGCCAAATAGTAACACTGTCATGTAGACCTGAGGTCTGCTGCATGTAAACACTGTAGTGAGACTCAGTCAGTCCATAGCCACCCCTTTTCCCTCCCAGCATAGGCATTACCGGAGTGCCTGTTTATTTAACAGAAGCGGCTTCCAAGCCGTGGTCTTTCAGTGCTGCCAATGCAAGACTGTGTGAGATCGCTTTCCCTTTGTCCTGACAGACACCGATGCTCATAAGTGTGTGACATTTCCCCAGCCCCCTCCACCAGTCTTGCAGAATATCCCATATCCATATGGGAATATCCATATCTCTCTACAACCATGCCAAGACTGTGATTCTTCTCCCCTTCCCGCTTCAGACTGCTTTGTGTTCGCTTCCTTCCTATTTATACTCTTGGATGCATGAATGCTTTTCTCCTTTTCCACACTTTGATCCCTATTTACACTCTTGGATGCTTTCCCACCACTCCACACTCTGATCTGCCATGTAAATATTCTACCCTCCTGCTGCCATCTCTTACACTGAGAGAACGGAGGTGTAGAATAGAGAGCAGATACAACCAGGAGCAGTATGCTGTCAGAGCCATGTCAATAGCAGCAGGACAACCAGTTATATAAGCTATGCTACACAGTCTCTACAGCATCAAAACTGTATGTAATCTTAATTAATGTTATTTCAGTTACTTAATTTTGCACCTAGTAAGCAAAAAAAATCCATTGAAAAGGTCTCCGTTTCGTTTAACCCCTTAAAGACCAGTGATGTAACTGTATGTCGCTGATCACAAAGAAGAGTAGAGAACAGGCACAGGAGCTGAGTCCGCTCCATATGCAGTGGGTAGCAGTTGTATTCAACAGGTGACACCTGCCTGCAACAGCCAGAATTGGAGATAACTGTCAATTAATAGGGGTGGTCAGACAAAGATCACGGTTCCCTCTGTTCCTTCATTGCAAGTTCTAATAAAATAACAGGAAAATCACCACATACGGCAATGCAGAACTATTGCAGTGTACCATACAAGTACTCAAAAGATTGCATGACTAGAAAAATGTAAAAAAGCTTTTTAAAAATATTTTAGATAATTTGGGTTGCCACATCCAAAAAAGTCTTAAGTTTTAAAGTAGTATTTATGGAACTTAGGCCTCTTTCACATTAGCGTTTGTTATTTCTGTTATAAGAACAGTGAAGATAATAGAAGTGCCGAATTCGGCACATAACTGAAACAAATGGAGACAAGCAGACCCCATTGACTATAATGGGATCTGTTCGGTTTCCTTTCAGGAGAATGCTTCTTTCTCTGTGATAGTTTTAACTAATTCTTTGACGGAGGCCCCAAGTGGAGCCTCCAACGAACATGTGATTGTAGCCTTAGTCTGTTTTTCAATTTCCTCTCTGCCTTCCAAGACTCCTTCCATAACTTTTTAACTTGCGCAGACAAGCTGTACTTTCTAATTGCACCATTTAATAAAAATATTAATGGGGTGGAACTGGAAACAAAAATGCAATTGCACAACTGTTTTATGCGTGTAATATACTGTTAGGATTCTTTTTTATGTAACAGTGTTCACTGTACGGGATAAATTCTTATATATTTTAATAGTTTGGTCATTTTGGGTGCAGTGATAGCAGTGATGATTATTTATATTTTGTTTGTTTTATTTTAATTTGGGGAAAGAGGTTGATTTGACTTTTCATTCTTTTTGTTTTTGTTTTAATATTTTTAACACCTTTTTTTTTTTTTTTTTTTTTTTTTTTTAGCCTCCCTAGGGGGTTTGAACATGAGATAATTAAATTGCTTATATCATAAACTGCAATACTTTACTATGGCAGTTTATAGCAATAGTGCTATGTTCTCAAGCCCTGGCTGAGCCAGGGCTTTATAGGACCTTTACAATGGCAGTCCTAGGAGCCTTCAAAAGGTCCAAGGCTTACATAGTAAAAAAAGGCTCCCTCCCTCTAAATGACCACTCAGATGTCATGGTCGCATATGACCATGGCAATCTGAGAAGTTAAATGTCCATGATCAAAGCTGTGTCCGATAACAGACACTGCAGGCGGATGTCTGCTGTGTAATCCTGGTTTTCCGGGATTTTGATACTGATGACCTATCCTCAGGACTCCAACACCTGGGAACCCCACCGATCAGCTTCTCAACGCTTACCAAGCACTGTGCCATACATTTGATAGTAGCTGTGCTTGATATCGTGCTCAGCCCCATAGATGTAAATGGGGCTGAGCGCAATACCAAACACAGCTGCTATACAGCTCTGTGATTGGTGAGCTGCGAGAAGGCTGATGTCCTCACAGGAGCACCGGTGCCTTCTCAAACAGCTGATCAGGGGGGGACCAGAGGATAGGTCATCAGTATCAAAATCCTAGAAAACCCCTTCAAAAATAGCAATATGTCAAATACTGGCCCTTATTGCCATAACATGTAACTAATTCATAGGCACACTACTGCATGGATTCTAAGGGCAGTAGTAGGGCTCAATCCTGGCCATATGATTGGCTGCTTCGATCATGTGTGTATACAGACGTCATCGCTGCAACCAAAAACATGACATCATGGCTGCAGTGGGAGGGAGGATCAGAAAGGTACTGTAATTAAGGGGTTTGGGATGGTGAGTATAGTTTTTTTTTTTACAATTATAATACATTCCCTCCCTTTAAAAAATGTTAAACTCAGACAACCCCATTAAGGACAGAGCAATTTTTTGTTTTTTTATTGTCACATTCCAAGAGCCTTAACGTTTTTAATTCTCTGTCAATAGACAGAGGATTGGGGAACCTTTTTGCTGCCAAGGGCCATTTGGATATTTGTAACATCGTTCGGGGGCCATACAAAATTCTCAACTTAAAAATTTGACGGCTATATTTGGTCAAACATATACGTGACTTAGGGGTAAGTTACAGAAATTGCGCTTCAATTAAAAAAAATCTAGAGCGCTGTATTTCTGCAGCACAAAATGGCACCTGCACTATATATTACAAATAGTACAGGCGCCATTTTGACCACACATAGCTGTCTAATATTTAAGTTGAGAATGTTATATATTTAGTTCTTTATTTGGCATTAATGGCAGCCAAGCTCATCTCAGAGGGGTCCAGAGAGGGGTTCATCCAGCTTTCACTCTCCCTGCCACTGTCCTTGCCTCTTTCTTCGCAACTGTCCCTACCTTTGTCCCTTTCTCAGCCTCAGATCTGACCCCCACCTCCACCAGCCTCAAATCAACCTCCTATCAGACCCCCCAGCTTACATCAGCCTCAGATCAGACTCATCAGACCCTCCCCAGCCTTAGATCAGACCCCAGCCTCATATCACACCCCCATCAGAGCTTCCAGCCTCAGATCAGCCCCCATCAGACCCCCAAGCCTCAGATCAGACCCTCGTCAAACCCCCAGCCTCAGATCAGACCCCTATCAGACCCCAGCCTCAGATCAGACCCCCCCAGCCTCAGATCAGCCCCCATCAGACCCCCCAGCCTCAGATCAGACCCCCCCCAGCCTCAGATCAGACCCCATCAGACCCCTCAGCCTCAGATCAGCCCCACCAGCCTCATATCAGACCCCATCAGAACCTCCTCACCCTTAGATCAACCCCAATCAGACCTCAGAGCAAACATTTAAAATAAATTTAAAAATAAACTTACCTCTCCAGCTCTAGACGGCGCTGCCTCTTGGCAGATTCACTTACCCTCCTTGGTCTTCTTCCTGCTGCGCTGTACTGTAACATGACAGCGCACAGTGTCAGGTCATAGTGTACGTCTACGTGCCCTACTTCCTGACACTGTACGTGTCAGGACACAGGGTGGGGCCGGAAGAAGACCAGGGAAGGTGAGTACAGCTTGCAATGCTCTGTTCTCACCTTCCTGTGCCTCCCGCATGCGGAGGTTCCACACCCCTGCTGTAAAATGACTTCTGTTTTTGTGAAAAAAGTTGTATTTTTCAATAGCACAAGGGGTTACATACTTAGAAATAAGCTTTTATTATTTGTGGGGAAATGCAAAAAAAACTGCAATTGTGACATTATTTTATGATAATTCTTTTTTTGCTTTTTACCACGTAGTGAAAACAATTTTATGCTAGGAGTTGGCACGAATACAGTTATACCAGATAAGTGTGATTTTTTTTATATTGTAGTACTTTTGCATTGTTTAGGGAAAATCATTTTGTGTTGCTGAATACCAAGACCCATATCTTCATTTTTTTTTCAAAAAAACCACATGAGGGCTTTGGTGTGGAACGAGTTTTTATTAGAACCATTTTGGGGGTCATACAGTTGATTAACCTTTAGATTTTTTGGGGGGTGAAAAACCACAGCAATTTTGCCATAATTTTTGCACTTTTTTTTACTGTATTAGGAAGTAAGAATGAAAATGTATCTTTATTCATTACAACTTCGTTAGTACCAAGTTTATTGTTTATTGTATTCTAAGATGGACTTGTTTTTTTAAAACTAATAAAGGGGGAAAACAGGTTATTTTTTTTATGTATTATATATTTTTTTTTGTTAAACTTTATTTTACCTGATTTACATGAGGAAGCTAAGGCCTACTGACAGACCTTTGTTAAGCCCCTGGCTGCCATGGAAACCCATCTACATTGCAGGAAGCCTATCAGCTGATAGATAGGCTCCTCCCTCTGTGAAACATCTTAGATTCCACGGTCGCTACTGACTGCTTTGTCTAAAGGGACAAACAGCCAGGATCCCAGGTTTCTCTGATCTCAGCCATTGAAACTGGATCATTGTAATTAAGCTCTAATTTTATAACACTCCATTTATGCATTATGACATGTATGTACTTCATGGAATACCATAACTTAGGCGTCTTGATGTACATGTATGTCATAGTGATTGCTTGAGCTGAGAAGTTATGTACATGCAATCACCGCGGAAGCCTGTTATTGACGTGCTCGTAACGTGCCGTTCTAGCACATATGACCACTGAGGTCAGTGATTGGAGCGGTCATGGGACTAAGCCACTTCCAGTTCAGCGGAGACCCGAAGTGGCCGAGAATAGGGCTACAGTATGGGAATGGTGTGTCGGTGAACAGGTGAGTGTCTTTTTTTCCATTTTAAGTACAGGTTCTGAGAATTGGACAACCTATTTATATATTTTTGTTTTTAACCTTACAGAGAGCACTGTGCTATTAGAAACAATAAATGAATAATTGCCACCCCAAACTGTCCTCATTTCAGAGAGTAAAACATGTTTCTGCATTGTGTATGTGGTCGAAGTAGATTATATTCCACCTACATATTGGCGATACAAATTTCAATTTCATTTTGTGAACAGAGATAAAACCTGCTATTATTCAACTAATTCATCAACAGACTCTATTTATGGTAAGACGACTCAATGGGTGTCCATCTGCTTATGTCTGGTTTTAGGATTTTTGGAAAATAAACGGAACTATGTAACCTTTGAAGATCAATATAAGGATGTTATATAATATCCCTGTATACCTGCATTAGGTTAACTGTGCTGCAACGTAAAGTAGCCCAGGCCAATATTCAGTATAGCAAACACTGAAACAAAAAACAATAACCAAGTATGCTTGTCTGATTATAGTACTGTATAATATATTAATAGTACTAAAACATGGTTGTGCCACTAATATAAATGTATCCTGCTCAACAGATATCGCTTCTATATCACTTTCACCAAATACCACCAATTATCAAAACTGCCGTATTCTAAAGTTAGAATAGCCTACCATTGTACCCTGTGGCAAATCTGTTTTGATTTTCAGTTGCTGTTGATTACGTTCTGCATTGGAGCCTTGTAATGTAGGACGCATTGGTAAGAACAAGCGGCATGGTTAGTGTCACATCATCTGCTGATGTCAGGACTCATCTCATTGTCCTAAGACATGATGGGACAGCAGGGACATGATGGGACAGCAGGGACATGATGGGACAGCAGGGACATGATGGGACAGCAGGGACATGATAAACCAGGAAGTAGGATTCAAGCATGGGAGGCAAGAGAAAACTGCAGATGGGGTAAATTTGAAAAACAAGGAACGGGATCTAGAGTAACTGATGAAAATACAATTTAGGCCTCATGCACACGACCGTTGTGTGCATCCGCGGCCGTTGTTCCGTTTTCCATTTTTTTCCGCTGACCCATCGACTTTCAATGGGTCTGTGGAAAAATCGTAAAATGCACCGTTTGGCATCTGCGTCCGTGATTCGTGTTTCCAGTCCGTGAAAAAAATATGACCTGTCCTATTTTTTTCACGGACAACGGTTCACGGACCAATTCAAGTCAATGGGTCCGTGAAAAATCACGGATGCACACAAGAGTGTCATCCGCGTCCGTGATCCGTGTCCGTTTTTTCCTATAATTTTAAAGGCAAACTTGACTTAGATTTTTTGTTCATTTTTATGTCCGTGGATCCTCCAAAAATCAAGGAAGACCCACGGAAGAAAAAACAGACACGGATCACGGAACAACGGAAACCGTTTTTGCGGACCGCAAAAAAAAAACGTCCGTGTGCATGAGGCCTTAGGGTGAAAAATAGTTTATTGAATCGACCCCTTAAAGTCCTGCAGGCACAAATGTTGGTGTATGCCAATTTTTGTGCAAAAATACCATATTTGTAGGTATTGGCATACCTTCAATGAAGACCCTGCAATTGCGCAGGGGATAGAAAGGGCCAGTGCTAAACCTCCTCTCTTCCTAACATGACAGCACTGCATTTCCTTGCAGCTGCCACTAGAGGGAAGTTTATTAGATTATTACAGTAACTATAAATTCCTATTCCTTTTAGTTAAACTGATATTTGCTTTACACTGCATATTTCATAGTTGCCCCATTTTCACGGGCAACATCTCTGCTGACATAAAGAGGGCTGTGCTGGATCTAGTTAGACCTTGTGGCATGTTATTTGACAGTTGTCTCGCTGATCACATGTATACACTTAGTCACGGTGCTCAGCAATCTCTGGAGCACAATGTAGATTCTGTGGCCCCTTCAAGGTCTCAGAGAACCCATTTAAGGGGATGAGGCCATTTGTCAGACCATGGAAGTATCTATCAATAATATAGGCCTATATGGTATTAGGCTCATGTGACAATGTGTTCACGGGACAAAGTCATGGACAGTAGCATGCTGTTTTACAGAAACTGTTTGAATGAAGTCAATTACAAACTGCTTAGTTTTTGTGTCCTGGTCTGATTATTTGCACATTCTTCCTCTCCAAGTTGTTTGACTTGCCAAGACAATTCTCCAGTAATCCACGTATCGCGCCATATCTTATCAGCAGATCCCCTCTTTTGCCCGACTGATAAATACTACGGCTTCTATATACAACCCTAAGGACCTTTCAAGCTTGACGTCCAGTTTCATTATAAAACTGTTATCTATCTTGTGACTTTGATCATGACAAGGAGGAAGAAAAAGGAGGGACTAGATGGGCAGGACCATGAATTTGTACATGTTTCTTTGTGACCTCATTTTTTCTGATTTTCCACTATATAAAAACATTGGGGGAGATTTATCAAACTGGTGAAAAGTAGAACTGGCTTAGTAGCCCATAGCAACCAATCATATTCCACCTTTCATTTTTCATAGCTCCCTCGGAAAATCAAAGGTGGAATCTGATTGGTTGCCATAGGCAACTAAGCCATTTCTATTTTACACCAGTTTGATAAATCCCATTATCTGTTGTTATTTCATATATTTCAGTCCATTGTGAATTTTGTGATCTAACTGTCATGTCTAAGCATGACTTATGTCCATTACATCACTACTAATAATTATGGCTATTATTCTTAGAATATTAATTATACTTCAGGGGAGTTCCTTCTATATTAGCCAAAGACAAGTGAAGACATCACGTATCAGTTGTAACACGCAGCGGTCTCTTGTCAACCACATCTGGATTCTTGATGCACTGACTCGCAATGGCTAGAGCAGTGTTTCCCAACCAGTGTGCCTCCAGCTGTTGCAAAACTACAACTCCCAGCATGCCCACACAGCCAAGGGCTGTGCAGGCATGTTGGGAGTTGTAGTTTTGCAAGAGCTGGAGGCACACTGGTTGGGAAACACTGGGCTAGAGAAACGGTCATCTATGATCTTTCTTGTACTGTTTTAAATTAGACATGAACTCAACCCAATAACTTTAAAAGCTCTAAACATTAAATTACCCGTCCGCACACATTAGATAAATGCTGGTGGATTCTTACAATTTTGGTCCATCATCCACTTGATGTATTGGTGGGCAGCCCCAAAGCCTCCATATTCTTTTTGTTAGGGAAAAAATAGATGGTCCATGTTAACTCCAAGCATGCATGTACTGTTTATAGGGGATTACAGGAAATGTTTGGTTTGGTGTATGGACAAATGGACAACTTAGGTCTGGCAGGGTCTACCCTCTCATGACATCTGTTTTGGTATAAGGAACTTGTGTATTTAATGGGGTTTTCACAAATGGGCAACCCCATCTGGTATATATGCCATCTGGCAAACAGCTGCAGGTCCAGCTATTCCAACCCTTAGTGAAAGATATAAAAGCTGTGTAAGGCCACTCATCTGCTCTGAGTACTTTACTGGGTAACTCTTTTTAGGGGACATATGGACATGGATTAACCTTAGTGAAAAGGCTGCAATGAATGAACAATTGACACTGTACCTGCAGATTGTGCACAGTAGATACAGAATACCTGTACGTAGTGCTCGCATAAATCAGCACACTTAGGAGTGTATTACACTGGCCGACGTTCAGACGAGAGAAAGCCAATGGAATAACTAGAACTGACTGGCCACAAGGCAAATTTTTGAAGAACAACCTCTCCCCCCAGTAGCTCCCTCCTCCCATGCAACCCTCACTCCTGCAGCTTGTCAAGATCTCTCAGACTGGGCCAGGCAGCCGATCCATCCGTTTCCTACACGTATACACCATATGTCGCTGTATATACTGTCACTGTATATAATGTCATTGTATAATGCTGTTGCAGGGGCCCTAACCAAAAAAACTTTCAGTCCTCCTCCCTGGAGGGCCTCTTCTGAGTTTGGGCCCCATAGCACCCGCTTTCCCTGCTTCCACTAAAGCCACGCCCCTGGTGCGAGCACTAGGGTGGCCACTGGCTTCACCCCAAGAAAGCCGGAACTCACCGGCCACGCCCCCAAACGGATAAACAACAGTCCCCGGCTCAGTGAAGCCACGCCCCCATCGCCAGCTGGGGAAAAAACGGGGGGAGGAGAGGGAAGAACTTTCTGAATGGAAGGTAAGCTGGGGGCCACCGGGGTGCTTCTCTCCCCCTCAGTCAGCCACAGGGAGCCATGACTGCGAGCTCTAGTGACTGACTGGGG
Source organism: Bufo gargarizans (assembly GCF_014858855.1). Classification (NCBI taxonomy): domain Eukaryota; kingdom Metazoa; phylum Chordata; class Amphibia; order Anura; family Bufonidae; genus Bufo; species Bufo gargarizans. The sequence continues at coordinate 141,493,471 of NC_058084.1, forward strand.
GTGAGGGAAGCCTCAGTCAGTGCTGCTGTCTGAGCGTGAGCTACTGAAAAGGTGGACATCCCTGTGTCCGTCCAGGCCCTGAGCCTGAAAACTGGACGTCTGGCCACCCTAGCGAGCACTGATGGATGATACCACATCCATCGGCACAGGTTCTGCTACTGCGGTCATTACTTCCTCTTTCAATTATGTTAATTAGACAGAGGAATGTCCTGCCGATAATTGTGCATCTTTCCTCCTGATAATGATGCCCGTCGGCCAAAAAACAAACAAACATTTGTTTCTTTATTGGCTGCCTGATTACAGGGGCCCAAGCTGATTGCTCATTCACAATAATTGGCCTAAAAATCGTGAGGTCTAATAGGGGACGGTGCTATCTAAGTTAAATAGTGAACATTCCTGGCTGAAAAGGCACCATGTTACTGAATACATGTGCTACATAATATCCTCATATCCAATAATATCACACATTCATCCACCAGGAATATCCTCGGCTTCATATCTCTGCCCAGGCTATGGAAGCAATGCAACTTCCTCTATTCAAAACCATATCTTTGTATTCAAAAGCAGATATTTTACAACCTTTGTAATCTATTAAGAAAGCCATTCGATTTTACCAAATCAAAATTATATAAACCAATCTTGTTTATTACAATTCACTATATTTAATAGACGAGCTGAGGACCCCAGCTTTGTATTTTTGATTCTCCATGATATAATTAATATATTCGATCAAATATTTGTAATCTAAAAGCAATCAGTAAAATAATGCGTGGAACAATAAGACAAGTACAAAAATACGACATAGAAACCTTCAGTATGAACAGAAGAGTAACTCATTTTTAGTGACCAATAGCCTCAAACCACACAGTACTCACACGAGCACACCGTACACAGTTAGTAAAGTCGTACAATGAAGCTTGGCACAGAGAACGTTAATGGTTAATGATATTTAGTAAGGATGAGCTCATTCTGTAAGCTTCAGATGGACCTCAGTGTCCCGGGTTAAGGGGTACACTCTATCAGCAGCGAGGCTCAGTGTGTTCACTGTAGATCCTCGCAGCCATTAGAGGTAATTATTTTGGCCATGTGAGACAAGTGTGTCATATTTAAAGGTTCACACTTACCTCAGTGCAGGAAGTACTCTCAGAATGTCTAGGAAATCTATGAAGAAAAAGGGGAAAATCCAGAATCCAACAATGAGATTGAAGAGACCAGTCCTAGGAACTGGACATTGGAGTCCAGGGCAAAAATGATGCCTGGTGTCAGTGGAATGTCAGAGCCCCAGTCCGAGCCATTTATGGCCACATGTCATGATAAATATAGCAGCATGGGGAGGGAGAGCGAAAGAAACAGGCTGCTATCTCTTCATAGCCACTTACACCCTCATACAGGACGCTAGAGTTTAACCATTAATGCTTCATTCACAATCAATATGAGGGCACGTGTGGAACTGCATTAGAAATATAGGTTACTGGATAGCTGGCTCTTTACTGTGCTGTAAGGGTCCATGTGCCAGGGATATTGTACTTGATTGGTACACTGTATATGGAAATGATTGTGAGGGCTTATGCCCACAAACGTATTTTCTTTCCGTCTCCGTTCCGTTTTTTTTTGCGGACAGTATGCAGAACCATTAATTTCAATGGGTCCGCCCAAAAAACGGAAGGTACTACATGTGCATTCCGTTTCCGTATGTCCGTATTTCCGTTCCGCAAAAAAATAGAACATGTCCTATTATTGTCTGCATTACGGACAAGGATAGTACTGTTCTATTAGGGGCCAGCTGTTCTGTACGGAATACACACACGGACGTCATCCGTATTTTTTGCGGATCTATTTTTTGAAGACCACAAAATATATACAGTTGTGTGCATGAGCCCTTACACTTCTCACAATGATTGCCTCTGTAATAACCTCAATGCACTGGGAACTGGTATGTAGGCCACACATCTGAAAATAGTGAGCCTGCATGAGAAAAACTCTTCTCCAGCAGTCCATAGCTTGTACTGAAGGTCACGTATTTCCACCCAGCTGTACTCATGGTAGGAATATACAGATTTGAGACACTTAAAGGGAATCAGTCACATTGAACGTGGTATTTGAGCTGCAGGCAGAATGCTCTAGAGCAGAAGGAGCTGAGCAAATTGATGTACAGGGAGAGATTTATTAAACTGGTGTAAAGAAGAACTGGCTTAGTTGCCCATATCAACCAATCAGATTCCCCCTTTCATTTTTAGAGCTCCTTTGGAAAATGAAAAATGGAATCTGATTGGTTGCTATGGGCAACTAAGCCAGTTCTACTTTACACCAGTTTGATAAATCTCCCCCAAAGCTTTGCTCATTCTCGACTTTGAAGTCAAGGAGACGGTCCTATCAGTGACGGTCTTTCCGCTATGACTGTTGTGGGGTTTCGCTCTGGTAGATAGGGTAAGCGGGTGCAGTACAGAGGCAATACAAGTTCTTAACTCAAAACATCAGTGTTTATTCACACTTGAGGCAATTGCACAAAACAGCATGTAACTTTGCAGTCTTGGTGTTAATTCACACACAATGGAAAGTTTATATACTATAAGTCACCTTGCTGGCAGTTCTGCCTGCAGTAGTCCACAGCAGGCTTTAGGGGGCCTGTTTCCTCCAGCACGGCACAAAGCCTCAGATCCCCAAAACAGAGACTTCTCTGCTGAGCCCATCTGCCTATTTAAGGACAGCCAGGTGCTGCCAAAACCCGGACTGGCATTTAAACTCCGGTCCGGTATTTGACCTCACCTAGCTGGAAACCAGCCCAGCCGCACATGCTGGGAGGAAAATACCTGCCTTGCCAGACACAACACCTCACCGTGTCACACTGTGTATACAGAGATAGCTGTCAATCACTGATAGGATCCCCTCCTTGATTTCAAAGCCCAGAATGAGAAAGTTTTATTAAACCCTTTCCCACAAAACTATACACTAGTCACAGAAACTTAGGGATATTTGGCTTGTGGGTGAAATTTCAGGATGAACCTAAAATACACTCTAACCTTTACAGGTGAACTTAATGTGACCTTCTCTAAACTTTTGAATGCACATGTATAACTGTTCAATTTTTCAGTACATTTTGCACAACTTCCAAGGAGCTTAACGGCAAAATTCCCAACAGGTGTTCGATCCATGGATCGCCTAATAAATTTCCTGGTTCAATTAGAATTGGTATTTAAACAGTCCTTCTCATCATGCTGTTCACATTTTGACATCATGAGACCAAGACGACACCTAATAATTGATCGACAGTACCTCGCCATTGCGAGGTTTCAAGCAGAATGTTCTCAGATGGAAGTGGCCACTGAGTTTAGAGTGTCACAGAGTGGCATCAGCAGGTTGTAACAGAGATACAGAGAAACTGGAAGAGTCACAGAAAGGCATAGAAGTGGACATCCTTTGGCCACATCCCACACTGATGACCTCTTCATTGTGAACAATGCTCTGTGGAACCGGATGATGAATGCCACACAACTCCAGGCACGTTTAAAGGAGGTGAGAGGCACCCAAGTGTCATGCCAGGCCTTTCGAAACCATTTACATCAGCGTGGTCTGTATGGATAAGGATTGACCTGGAGCAATCTCTGTCATCTTGTGTGAAGTCTTTTAATATTCAGTTCTTTTTCTAACTTATCTTGACTAAACAGATGCTGGATTTCATAAATCAATGTCATAAGGTTTTGTCACCCAGCTTTTCACAGACTATAAAGAACAAATCCCCACCCCCATCCTGATCTAACTGCCTACCAGTTGTCATTCTTTACTATTGCTCTTACTGCCTATTAGTATGTATGCCCTAATAGATGGCAGGTATTTTAAAGCACACCTATCACTATATTTTGCTGGTCTTATTAAGGGCACAGACCTGTACTTTTCACCCATGGCACAAAAAAATAATACTCCAGTTGGCTGATAGCATTTATCAAAGAATATAGCAGACTTAAAGGGGTATTCCTATCACAGACAATGGGGGCATATCGCTAGGATATGCCCCCATTGTCTGATAGGTGCGGGTCCCACCTCTGGGACCTGCACCTACAACGAGAACGGAGCGGGGTCCGTCCACCACCAAGCGCTGCTCCCATAGAACTGAATGGGAGCGCACCGTGCACGCGTGGCCCCTGCTCCCATTCATTTCTTTGGAGCAGACCGAAATAGCCCAGCCAGAGCTCGACTATTTTCGGTGGTCCCACAGAAATGAATGGAGGGTGGCTGCGCATGCGCAGTGCGCCCTCCGTTCATTTCCCCGCACCTATCAGACAATGGGGGCATATCCTAGCGATATGCCCCCATTGTCTGTAATGGGAAAACCCCTTTAATATAGATAAAGTTACACACTTAAGAAAACAAGACACAGATCCATGAAGTTATAGATTTCTCATAATCAATTATACAACATTAATTGTTAGATTCATTATAACCATCAAGGTCATTTGCTAGTAGATGTGCATCTAGCTATTTTTCATAAATTGACATAATATCTGCCATTACTACCTCGTAGGCTAGGATAGTCCATAGTTTGACTACTTGAACTGTAAAAAATCCTTTGCTGCAATAATATCTGAATTGTCTTTCCTCCACATGTAGGATGGACTGAGGGCTTTATCAATATTTAGTATGATCAGACACATCTGTGCTTCTTCTTGTTTGAAGTTGGTCATTGCTGTTGGAGAACCTGGACATAGCGTTCCTTTTCTGCTATATAGTCTGCTGTAGTGGTAAAAAAGGAAAAGGAGAAGGAAAAAAGGGCTGAGGTGTGAAAGAGAGGTCATAGAGAAGAAAACAGAAAGAGACTGGGAGCCTGCCAGCACCAGCCATCCATGAGCAATGACAATCTCACTCAGAGTAGGTCAGGTGAAGATGGTATTGCTATGGTAGTTGGTTCAGGGGACCAAACAGACTAGAACCTGTCCATTTTAGAAGAACGGCAGTCAGTTATTCATTGATCATATAGCAGGACATACATCAGAGAAATCAAGAGATTGGCTCATCCACATAACCGCAAATGTTTGCATCATAGCCAGGAATACAAAAGTAATTCTTTCCAAAGATTGGCCAAGCACTGCCACTGCATGCCTGGTATTTTCTTGTTGAGGATGGCCCTCAAAGACTTTTAATCGTATAGTGACCAGTAAGATTCAACATAGCAACCATGAGAGGCTTAGCCATGCACCTTTCAGGGAAATTTCCCAGTGGGCCAATGTCCACCTCACGGCTGTAGGCCAAGTACATAATGATCTGATGTTCTCAGTTTAGCAACTATACCTCCATCTCCGGATGATGATACAGTTGAATACTGTATTTGGTTCTTTGCTGCACTATGGTATTGCTGGGCCTGCCTACTTGTTATCGCTGCCTACTTGTGTTGGCCCTGCATACTTGTGTTAGCCCTACATACTTGTGTTAGCTGTCTTTTGTCAGTTTGAACCCATCTACAACATGGGTCCACTTTTTTTTTTTTTCCTGGGCAATTTTAAGGTCCCAGTCCGTCCTTGATAGTAACAGTCAGGATCCAAAGAATTTGCGCATTAGGGCAGGGCCTGTACTGTATATGCTGAGCTGTCCATGTTCCCCAGCACTTGGCAACCTTAAAAGCAACCTGATCAGTATCCTGGGACCGTCTTGGCTATATGGGTGGGAGTCAAGTACTACCTCACAAGGATCTTAACATTGGTTTCCAGCTGGTACGACAATATATATGTTTTGCAGACAGCAAAACGGATGCAGTCGTGTGCATGAGTCCTGAAGTACTGTAATAGATCTGTTTTGACATCAATAGTAGGACTATAAATGTTAGTTTAGGGCTACTTTCACACTTGCGGCAGAGTGATCCGGCAGGCAGTTTCGTCGCCGGAACTGCCTGCCGGATCAGGCAATCTGCATGCAAACGGACATTGCAAGAATGGATCCGTCTCTCCGTTTGTCATATGGACAAACGGATCAGTTTCTATTTTTTTCCCCACATTTTTACTGGTCTGCTCATGCACAGACCGGAAGGACGTATCCGGCACAAATACATTTCAATGTAAATTGAATTCCGGCAACTGATCTGGAATTTTGGACGGAGGTAATACCGCAGCATGCTGCGGTATTTCATCCGTCCAAAACGGATGAAATATGCATGGGGATAAAACTGATCAGTTCTTTTCCGGTATTGAGCTCCTGTGACGGTACTCAATGTCGGAAAAGAAAAACGCTAGTGTGAAAGTACCCTAATAAAGTCCTTTTTAAAATGTTGAAAATTAAAATTATAAAGATGAGTTTTAGGGCTTGTTCACACAAACGTATGGGTTCCGTTGCCGTATTGCGGACCACATATGCGGATCCGCAATAAACGGACACCGTTCCGTGTGCATTCTGCACCACAGATGCGGACCAATTCACTTGAATGAAAGCACTACGGAGTGCTTCTGTGGGGTTCCGTTCCAAACAAAGATAGAACATGTCCTATCTTTTTGTGGAACCGAGGGATGCGGACCCATTCAAGTTGAATGGGTCTGGATCTGTCCCGGAGGCCTCACAAACGTTCTCCGTGCATTGCAGACTGCAAATTGCGTCCCCAATGCACGGAACGGAACCCATACGTTCGTGTGATCAAGCCCTTAAAAATGTGTTTATTAGACCGTTATAAAATCATACACATATGACAAAGACTGTAAGGCCTCTTTCACACGAATGATTTTCACTGAAACCCCATTCACGTCTATGGGGCCAGGGCTGTGTGAAAATATAGAACAGGTAGAATATAAAACATGCTGCGTTTTTCACGCAACACAGAACTGATGCGTGGTAAAAAAATGCTCATGTGCACAGACACATTGAAATGAATGGGTCAAGATTCAGTGTGGGTGCTATGCGTTCACTTCACGCATCGTACCCGCGCGAAAAACTCGCTTGTGTGAAAGGGGCCTAAGGGGTGGCTCTTTTACACACACACGCTTATTGCAATGTGGAAATGATATCCGAATCAGCATTAATACCAATGTTTTAAATGGGAGTCGACGCTGAAAAAATAATCCTTCTGCCCTATCCTGATCGGATTTCAGTCTGAGGAGGGTGGCCACACACTGGTTAGCAGTGATGGCCAGTTCGCATTGTTCGCCCGTTTGTGGCCACCCTCCTCGGACTATAGAGCTAATCAGTGTGCAGACCCAGGGAAAATACTCCGAGTATTTTGCCCATGTGAACATACCCTAAGAATTGTACTACGAGGTTAGCCTGTTATTTATAGTGCATGTTGGTAACTAGTGCTAAATAGACTATGGGGGAGATTTACCAAAACTGGTGCAAAATTAAAAGTGAAATCTAAGCCAGTTTTCCTTTGCAACAGTTTTGATAAATCTCCCCGAATATACGCAATTACTATGTGCAAACCTTAAGTCATGCAAAAATATATATACCGTATTTTTCGCCCCATAAGACGCACTTTTTCTTCCCCCAAAATGGGGGAGAAATGCCCCTGCGTCTTATGGGGCGAATGCTTGCAGTTTTACATCGCTGGCAGTGATGTATCAGTGAGCGGGGAGTCGGGGAGGGACTGGGAGGAGGGTCTGGGGGCTGGCAATAGCGGCAGGGCGGTGCAGTCAGTGTAGTATAGCACCGCCCGGCCGCTCCAGTATACTAATATAAGATGTCATTTTCAAGTAATACTTATTAAACTTGCCCCCTTAGTCCTATTACTACCTTACATCCTAATCGCAGCAGTAGAATTCAGGCTGGGCGGGCGGCAGCGTAACTCTTGTCACGTGCCTGCGCCGCCTACTTTATAATTGAAGCAGGCGGCGCAGGCAAGTGACGTCAGTAAGAGACGCGCCGGCCGCCCGTCCTGCCTGCCTGAATTCTACAGCAGCGATTCGTATGTAAGGTAGAAATAGGACTGAGGGGGCATGTTTAATAAGTATTAATTTAATATGACATCTTATTTTAGTATACTGGCGGCGGGGGCGATCTGTGGATGGCACAGTTATGGGCTGGGGGGGGGGGGTCTGTGGATGGCACTGTTATGGGCTGGGGGAAGGGGGTCTGTGGATGGCACATATATAACAGTGCCACCCACAGATCCCCCCCAGCCCATAACAGTGCCATCCACAGATCCCCCCCCCTGTAACAATGCCATCCACAGATCCCCCTGTAATAGTGCAAGCCACAGATGCCCCCCATAACAGTGTCCGTCATCCACAGATCCCCCCATAACAGTGTCCGTCATCCACAGATCCCCCCCATAACAGTGTCCGTCATCCACAGATCCCCCATAACAGTGTCAGTCATACACAGATCCCCCCATAACAGTGTCCGTCATCCACAGATCCCCCCCATAACAGTGTCCGTCATCCACAGATCCCCCCATAACAGTGTCCGTCATCCACAGATCCCCCATAACAGTGTCCGTCATCCACAGATCCCCCACATAACAGTGTCAGTCATCCACAGATCCCCCCATAACAGTGTCCGTCATCCACAGATCCCCCATAACAAGGTCCGTCATCCACAGATCCCCCACATAACAGTGTCAGTCATCCACAGATCCCCAGTAATAGTGCCATCCAGAGACCACCATTCGTTCCAAACCCACCAAACACACAGCACACCTTTTGGTTAAAAATTATTTTTTTCTTATTTTCCTCCCCAAAAACCTAGGTGCGTCTTATGGGCCGGTGCGACTTATAGGGCGAAAAATACGGTAACTCATTCCACAAAAAAAGTGCTGTCGCTCATACAGTGATCAAATTTATACAGTTGTGGCTTATGGACAAAAAAAATAATGCACCATGAAGGAGTTGTTGGAAATGGATGAAACTTTCTATGTGTGAATGTAATGACGTATGTGTCACGGACGGTGTACAGGAAACAAGGCAAAGCAACATGCATAAAAGACTCGCTGGATCCAAAAGCTAAGGAACAAAAGGGAGACCCCTGCAGAAGACCTGGCACTTTCCCTGGCTGCTCAGCCTATGCAAAGATCCGAATGGTGGAAGTTTGCATATCCACGTACCTTGACTATATAACCCCTGAGCACCCTACAATAGTGAGGGGACACGACCACCGGCTGCCTACACAAGATACGGAGGGAGTCAGGGTCACCTGGGATACAGCAAACAGAAAATAACAGATAATTGTTCAACACTTAACTTAGTAGCAGAGAGGAGAACAAGATCAGCATGCACACACACTCCAGGAAGAAGTATAAGCCGCCCAGAAAAGCATTCTGGGGAGGAATTTAAAGGGAAGCAATTAGTCCAACACATGACAGCTGAGAGAGGCTAACGAGATGAGGAACTGAATACCACAACAAAGAAAGTCAAGGAGGAGGTTCTGAAAAGCCTCTGTCAGAGCTTCTCAGCTGTCTGGTTGTGACAGTACCCCTCCCTCTACGAGTGGACTCCGGACACTCAGAACCCACCTTCTCAGGATGGGACCTATGGAAAGCCCTGATGAGACGAGAGGCCTTAATGTCCGTCACTGGGACCCACATCCTCTCCTCAGGACCATACCCCTCCCAATGAACAAGGTACTGAAGAGAACCGCGGACAAGACGAGAATCCACAATCCTAGAGACCTGAAATTCAAGATTCCCATCAACCATAATCGGAGGAGGAGGCAAAGGCGAGGGTACAATGGGTTGAACATAAGGTTTCAATAAGGACTTATGAAAAACATTATGGATCTTCCAAGTCTGAGGAAGATCAAGACGGTATGCAACAGGATTGATGACAGAAAGGATTTTGTAAGGCCCAATAAACCTAGGACCCAACTTCCAGGAGGGAACCTTCAATTTGATATTCTTGGTGGACAACCACACCAGATCACCAACATTCAGGTCCGGACCAAGCACACGTCTCTTATCTGCCACACGCTTATATCTCTCACTCATGCTCTTCAGATTATCCTGAATCTTTTGCCAAATAGATGACAAAGATGAGGAGAATCTGTCCTCATCAGGTAAACCAGAAGACCCCTCTCCCGAGAAAGTCCCAAACTGCGGATGAAACCCATATGCACCAAAAAATGGTGACTTATCAGAGGACTCCCGACGACGGTTATTTAAAGCAAACTCAGCAAGGGACAAAAAAGAACACCAATCCTCTTGATTCTCCGCCACAAAACAGCGCAGATATGTCTCCAGATTCTGATTGACGCGCTCTGTCTGGCCATTCGACTGCGGGTGGAAAGCAGAAGAGAATGACAACCGAACCCCCAACGAGAACAGAAAGCCTTCCAGAATCTGGAAACAAACTGCGTGCCCCTATCAGAGACTATGTCTGAAGGAATACCGTGCAATTTGACAATGTGATCAATAAATGCCTGCGCCAGCGTCTTAGCATTGGGCAAACCAGGAAAAGGGATGAAATGCACCATTTTGCTAAAACGGTCCACCACCACCAGAATCACAGTATTCCCCGAGGAACGAGGCAGGTCCGTTATGAAGTCCATGGACAGATGTGTCCAAGGACGGGAAGGAATGGGTAAGGGAAGGAGAGGACCTGATTGCCGTGAATGAGGGACTTTGGCACGAGCGCAAGTCTCGCAGGCTGCCACAAAACCCTCAACCGACTTACGAAGCGCAGGCCACCAGAATCTCCGAGCGATGAGATCCAGTGTGGCTCTTACCCCCGGGTGCCCAGCAAGGACCGTATCGTGGTGTTCTTTAAAAATCATGTGTCTTAAAGCGAGAGGCACAAACAACCTCCCAGGAGGACAAAGCTCAGGAGCCTCTGACTGGGCTGCCTGCACCTCTGCCTCCAATTCAGGAAAAAGAGCCGAGACCACCACACCTTCAGCCAAAATGGGACCCGGGTCTTCAAAATTCCCGCCTCCCGGAAAACAACGTGACAGGGCATCTGCCTTCACATTCTTAACTCCAGGGCGGAACGTGACAACAAAATTAAACCTAGAAAAGAACAAAGACCATCTGGCCTGTCTCGGGTTCAGACGCTTGGCTGACTCCAAGTAGGCCAGATTTTTATGGTCAGTAAATACGGTAATAGGGTGTCTGGCTCCCTCTAACCAATGGCGCCATTCCTCAAAAGCCAACTTGATGGCTAACAATTCCCTATCTCCCACATCGTAATTTCTCTCTGCGGAGGAGAGTTTTCTTGAGAAAAAGGCACACGGTCGCCAATTGGCAGGAGAGGAACCCTGAGACAAGACCGCCCCCACACCCACTTCAGAAGCATCAACCTCAACTATGAAGGGTAAAGAAACATCAGGTTGCACCAAGATGGGAGCGGAAGCAAAACTCTCCTTGATATCAGAAAAAGCCTTACGCGCCTCTACTGACCAAGAAGAAAAATCTACCCCCTTTCTGGCCATATCAGTGAGTGGTTTAACAATAGAAGAATAATTCAAAATGAACTTCCTGTAATAATTGGCAAAGCCCAAAAAACACATCAGCGCCTTCTGATTCTCAGGAAGCTCCCACTCAAGCACAGCGCGGACCTTCTCGGGGTCCATGCGAAAACCAGAAGCGGAGAGAAGAAACCCCAGAAATTGAATTTCTGGAACCGCAAACACACATTTTTCCAGTTTTGCATATAATTTATTCTCCCGCAGGATGAGCAAGACCTGACGTAAATGTTCCTTATGAGTTTTGAAATCGGGAGAAAAAATCAAAATGTTATCCAAATACACCAATACAAATTTTCCCATCAAATGATAAAAAATGCTGTTCACGAAATGCTGAAAAACAGCTGGGGCATTCATCAAACCAAAAGGCATAACCAAATTTTCAAAATGGCCCTCAGGGGTATTGAAGGCCGTCTTCCATTCGTCCCCTTCTCTGACCCTGACCAGGTTGTATGCCCCTCTTACATCTAATTTGGAAAAGACTTTAGCCCCAACAACCTGGTTAAACAGGTCCGGGATCAGAGGAAGCGGATAAGGGTCACGAATTGTGATACTGTTCAGCTCCCTGAAATCCAGACAAGGTCTTAAAGAACCATCTTTTTTCTTAACAAAGAAAAAACCAGCGGCAACAGGTGACTTCGAGGGTCATATGTGTCCTTTTCTCAGACTCTCAGAGATATAAGCATGCATAGCGATCCTCTCAGGTTGGGAAAGATTGTATAAACGAGATTTAGGCAGCTTGGCGTCTGGGATGAGATTAATAGGGCAATCGTACTCCCTGTGCGGGGGCAAATCCTGAACTCCACTCTCAGAGAAGACATCCGAAAATTCAGAGAGAAAAGATGGTACAGTCTTAGTAGCAACCTCAGAAACAGATGTCATGAGGCAATTCTCTCTGCAAAAGTCACTCCAACCATTTATTTGCCTCGCTTGCCAATCAATGGTGGGGTTATGCTTAGTGAGCCAGGGCAGCCCCAACACCAGAGGGGTAGGCAAACCGCTAAGGACGAAACATGACACATCCTAAACATGAGCATCACTCACAATTAAACGGATATTGTGAACTATGCCCTTTAATGATTTCTGAGAAAGTGGAGCGGAATCGATAGCAAAAACAGGAATATCCTTTCCCAAAGTGCGCACCTGGAAACCATGAGTTATCGCAAATTGATTATCAATGAGATTGACCGCTGCTCCACTATCCACAAAAATCTCACAAAAAATGTTCTTGCTCTCTAGCGCCACCCTAGCCGGCAGGACAAAACGGGAACTACAAGCAAACGGAAAACCTTCCATTTCCGCCTCAACCCTGCCAATAGTAACAGACGGAACATTTTTAAAACATTTTTTCCTGTTTGTTTCTTTATTACTCCCAGAAAACTGCCTGAATCTCCTAGAGGGACAAATATTTGCCAAATGATTTATACCTCCACAACAAAAACAAACCCTCCCATGCGAGCTGAATCTTCTATTGTCAGAAGCAATCAACCCCAGCTGCATGGGCTCCTGCTCAGAAGGGGCTGACAGCGACTGAGACCCCTGCGCACAGAATGGGACCGCTGCACTGTCCTGGGACTGAGTATGACAGGAAGGGGACATCTCTCCTCTCTCTCTAAGACGCCTGTCAATACGAACGGCCTGAGACATAGCAGAGTCCAAAGAAATAGGCCTCTCATGAAAGGCAAATGCATCTTTTAATCCCTCTGAAAGACCATGGCAAAATTGACTTCGGAGTGCAGCATCATTCCAACCAGTATCAACTGCCCATCTCCAAAATTCTGAGCAGTATATTTCTGCGGATTGTTTACCCTGGCATAATAGACGTAGTCTAGACTCAGCCAGAGCAATACGATCCGGATCATCATATATCTGACCCAGGGCTAAAAAGAATTCATCCACTGAACGGAGAGACCGTGCCCCCTCCGGCAGCGAAAAGGCCCAGGACTGAGCGTTACCTCTGAGCAGCGATATAATGATCCCCACCCTCCGTTCCTCATCACCAAAGGAATGGGGAAGAAGGCGAAAATGGAGTTTGCAAGCCTCTCTAAAACGCACAAAATTCTCACTACCCCCGGAGAACGTATCCGGGAGCGAGATCTTAGGCTCAGAACAAACTCCATGAACGCAAGCTGAACCGGTCACTTGAAGCTGAGAAAAAGTCTTACGGAGATCAGCTACCTCCAATGAAAGACCCTGGAAGCGTTCAGCCAAAAGTGAAACCGGATCCATGCTTGAGACGGTTTTGGCGGCTTATAATGTCACGGACGGTGTACAGGAAACAAGGCAAAGCAACATGCATAAAAGACTCGCTGGATCCAAAAGCTAAGGAACAAAAGGGAGACCCCTGCAGAAGACCTGGCACTTTCCCTGGCTGCTCAGCCTATGCAAAGATTCGAATGGTGGAAGTTTGCATATCCACGTACCTTGACTATATAACCCCTGAGCACCCTACAATAGTGAGGGGACACGACCACCGGCTGCCTACACAAGATACGGAGGGAGTCAGGGTCACCTGGGATACAGCAAACAGAAAATAACAGATAATTGTTCAACACTTAACTTAGTAGCAGAGAGGAGAACAAGATCAGCATGCACACACACTCCAGGAAGAAGTATAAGCCGCCCAGAAAAGCATTCTGGGGAGGAATTTAAAGGGAAGCAATTAGTCCAACACATGACAGCTGAGAGAGGCTAACGAGATGAGGAACTGAATACCACAACAAAGAAAGTCAAGGAGGAGGTTCTGAAAAGCCTCTGTCAGAGCTTCTCAGCTGTCTGGTTTTGACAGTATGTAAGTGATTACAATATTAGAATGAAAAAATTGGTTTATTGGGGAAAACTCTACAATTGAAATGAGGCTCTAGTACCTTGTTAGGCCGCCTCTAGCCTGGATACAAGATGAGATGGGGTTGGGCATGGAGGCATACAGGTTATATATGGCATCATGCAGCATATTTGCCCACAGATGCTGCAGCTGGGCCTGTAAATCCTGCACACTTGCAGGTAGCCAAAGATAAATGTGGGAATTGCCCAGGTCAAGGAAGGGTTGAAATCTGGTGGAGACATTCCTGGAAAAAAACCTTCCTGTGTGTGGGTGAGCATTATTCTACCAAAAAAATACCAGTTGGAAGCCCTGCCTTAAGAGGCAACAAACGTGGTTGCAGAATGTCCTGCACATATCACTGATCTGTTAGTGTCCCCTTATATCACTACAAGGGGGGACTGACTGTCACAAACGATGGCTCCACAGATCATCACATTAGTAGTGTCACGGCTGTGTCATGGTCTGGTGGTAGTGGACGTGGCTGGTGGCAACATTCTGGTGTTTTAGGGGTTAAGGTGTGAGCTAGGTGGATTTGGGTGTCGCCTCTTGGCTCTTATAGTAAGTGTGCTTGGAGCCTGAGTTCTTTGGGAGCAGGAGTTATGCTGTCATCCGGGACCTTTCCATCTGTCCAGATTGAGGGCCACCTTGTTGGACATAGATTGTCTTCCTATTATATCCCCCATGTTCCCCACCTTTCTTGTTCCTATGTTTGGTGTTGGTTTACGTTCAGGGTGTGGTGTACGTCTTGTTTGTAGTTACATGGCTGGTCTGGTGGTGTTGTTTGTCCCAGCATGTATGCAAGGCATTACCCTGTGTGTTGAGCTTCTGGTGAGGGGGGTTCTGTGTTCCTCGGAGGGCGAACAGTGTTGAGCACCTGCCTGCGGAAGTGGGCTCCATGGTTTCCCGGAGGGGTGAACCACAAGTCTAGGCAGTAAGTGCCTTGTTTCCCAGAGTTTGGTATCCAGGTTGGATTCCTTTCTTATTTGATGTTATGTCTTACTGTTGTTGTTTCATGTACTTGGGGTCAGGTGGACCCTTTCTTGTACATGACAGTAAGTTCAATTTTCTTCTTATGTCTGTTGTCTCTAGGCCTGCAGGAGACTCCAGTTTATCCGTGTTGTGGATGAACTGGTCGTCTCCTTTTCCTGACCTTTATCCCAGGGATCCTCAGGGCTAGTTAGGGCCCGAGGTTCAGGAGCATGAGCCCTCCTATCATCTGGGTTTACTCATGCGGTTAGGAGGTCATAACTAGGATGAGGGTTGCAGTAGGAGGTGATCAGCTCCCTTTTCCAGGCTTCCAGGTCTAGTGGAATATCCCTCCCACCCTCATTGTACGGTGGGGAGTTTCCCCCACTCTGCACCGTGACAAGTAGTTGAAGCAGTGTGTCGCTTCACAACAAACCATGAGGCCTCCATACTCAAACTCAACCATTGCCAAATCCCAAACAGAACCTGGATTCAGGAACATAACCACTACCATAGCGGCTGCTATGGGGCCCGCACCAGCAGGCGACCAGGACAGCAGCCAGCATTATTGCTTATTTATATACAGGGCCCTCCGCCCCGCAGTGACAGGGGGCCCAGCAGACCCAACGGACTGACTATAGCGCAGCCATTTTGGTTAGCAAGTTAGATGTTGTGCTTAGTCTTCAGCAATAGTAATATCTGATTATTTAGCACCAACCTCTGGGGGCAGGGCCTTCAATAATACGGAAACGGATTAGCAAAAAACGGATGAATGGGGCTACAGACCTATCTGTGTGGACAATAGTAGTACAAGCTTCATATTTTTGCGGACTAGAAATGCGGAAACGCGGATGTGGACAACATACTTAATGTTGTCCGCACATTTTTTTCACCCATAGGAATAAATGGATCCACATCTATTCCGCAAAATGTGGAACGGATGCGGCTCGGAAGAGGATAAAATTGTTAATGTACCCTTTGTGACATAGCAAGGGGTTTTGTTTGGGAAGGCAGGTATTTTCCTCCTAACATGGGCGGCTGGGTTGATTTCCAGCCAGGTGAGATCAAATACCAGACCAGATTTAAGTGCTGGTCCAA
Source organism: Bufo gargarizans (assembly GCF_014858855.1). Lineage (NCBI taxonomy): Eukaryota > Metazoa > Chordata > Amphibia > Anura > Bufonidae > Bufo > Bufo gargarizans. Next base: position 141,509,720 of record NC_058084.1, read on the forward strand.
GTTTTGGCAGCACCTGGCTGTTCATTAAATAGGCAACTGGGCTCAGAAGCTGAGTTTCTGTCTTGGGATCTGAAGCATGGTGCCATGCTGGAAGGCTGAGAGCCGCATGAGGGCTGCATGCTGAGAAACAGGTCCCCTCAAGCCTGCTGTGAATTGACGGCTAGCAAGGTGATGTGACTGTTCTATGGACTTTTCATTGTTCAAATTAACACTAAGACTGTTATGAGTTGTTTTTCTTTTGCCTTTTGTGTTAATAAACACTGACATTTTGATTTACGAACTTGTTTTGCCTCTGTACTGCGTCCGCATACCCTACCTACCAGAGCAAATCCTCACACCTTATAGAGGAGCCATTTTGTCTGTGTAAACAAAAAAACAAGAGTGTATGACTTTCAGGAACGTGAAGCTCCTTTCACTGTGATGTTTGGTGGTGCTCTGGAGTTCAGACCCTTCATGATTAGTATTGATGGCCTAAGGCAAGGATCAGCAACCTCCGGTACTCCCGCTGTTCGGAAACAACTCCCAGAATTCTCCATTCACTTCTATGGGAGTTACAGGAAGGTGAGTAAGTGTGCATGCTGGGAGCTTTGTGCATCTGTGTTGCATCAAATGGCAACGGCCGTGTGCATGAGCCCTTAGGCTGCAATCGTGGGCGCAACCAAGGATTGTAGTGCGGCCGTAGAAATTAATGGGGTCGCATGGTGATTCACAGATTGACACACCTGTGACTCCAGAACAGAATCATGAAAAATCCAACCCTACTGGTTATTTTATTTTCATATTTGTTATCTTAAAGAGGACCTTTCACCTATTATGACACTGTGAACTAACTATACAGACATGTAGAGCGGCGCCCGGGGATCTCACTGCACTTACTATTATCCCTGGGCACTGCTCCGTTCTCCTGCTATGCCCTCTGGTATCTCCGCTCACTAAGTTATAGTAGGCGGAGATTTCAGTCACTAAGTTATGGTAGGCGGAGTCTGCCCTTGTTCTGCTCTAGCGCTGGCCAATCGCAGCGCAGAGCTCACAGCCTGGGAGGTTATTTTCTCCCAGGCTGTGAGCTCTGCAATGCGATTGGCCAGCGCTACAGAAGAACAAGGACAGACTCCGCCTACCATAACTTTGTGACCGGAGATACCGGAGGGCATAGTAGGAGAACTGAGCGGCGCCCGGGGATAATAGTAAGTACAGTGAGATCCCCGGGCGCCGCTCTCTGTGTCTGTATTCTTAGTTCACAGTGTCATAATCAGTGAAAGGTCCTCTTTAAAATGGAGTGGGGGCATTTAAAATTAGCTGTAGGGCCTAGTCATTTCCAGTTATGTCCCTGACTGGATTCATTGCTAAAGACAATACAGTTCCATTCCTTAGCAGCCCAGGTTTGTCATGCATGACACCACTGCAAACGAAGGCAACTGTGATTGTCTGTCAAGAGCAGGACATGTACTGGGCGCCGTGACATCAAACTTTCTTTTGATAAGCACCTGGAGATGGTCTGGGTAGAGATAGGGGGGTGTCTCAATGGTGGACAATGAAACTGTGGTTGCTGCTTGTGCTTGCCGTGCTGTCCTGAGGACGGCGATACAGATGAATATGGAGATGAGCGCTTCCACAATGGAAGCGTTCATCTCGACTCATGTTCCCCTCGAACAGCTCTGCGAGCCGAATAAAAAGGTCCGCCGGGCCGTAGTTTGCCCATCACTGGTCTAATCAGACCACAACTGTAATCATTTACATATCTGTCAGAGACATCACCGCATACCAAGTTTTGCAGCAATCTGAAACTACTATCTGCGTGCAATAATGAGTGCTCCAGTCTGTAAACATGGCTGTGGGTTAAAGTAAATCAAATTCAAGATTAAAAATGCATGTTAAGCTAGGTGAACACTTGTATATTTTAGGCTTTTGCTTTCTGGATGTGGCCCATTCATTTCTAAGAATCACCTTTCAATCAATCAGCAAGGACTGTAATCTACAATATTCAGGCATGTGTTCTGTTCTGTTATAGATTGACTGCTAGGACAAAAAACAGGTGTAGCTGACGCCTGACTATCGGATGCCAAAGTGTAGCAGGACAGTAAAACAGGCCAGTCTAAGGGCAGACACACAGCGATAATCTGCCCGAACATAGGTGTAAAGGGGCCTTAAGATTGGTACATCCATTTAACATTAACAAACTTATAACAGTATATTTTGTGTTAATAAAGTTACATAATTGTTTTCCAACCCCTAAAATGCCCGGGCCCCTCATACTGGTTATACTGCATCGCTTCCGATGCCTGCACGGCCACTGCATCTCCCCGTCACATGGATCAAAATATCTGCGGTCGGGGGGTTGGAGAGTCAATAGTAGGCCACAATGGGAACGAGCCGCTCTTGCGTCACCCGAAATGCTAGGGAGGCTGGTTCCCGTCACGGCCCGCTATTGGCGGTCCCCCTGCCATACCGTCGCTGGATGTTTTGATCCGCACAATGGGGAGATGCAGCGGAGGCCAGGAGCGATGTGGGTGCTGGGGAGAGGGGTAAGTATGGCCAGTATGAGGGGCCTGGGCATTTTGGGGGGCATTATAGGGTTTAAATAAGATTGGAAACAGACAAAAGTCCATCAAGTCCAACCTGTGTGTGTGTGTGTATATATATATATAGGATGTTGGTCTTTCTATAATAGCAAGAGAAAAAAAGCACTGCGGCACTCACCACTGGTCACAAAGTTGCTGTTTGCAGTTTATTTCTTGATACACATCGTGGACGCGGGCAGAACACAGGTGAATGAATAGGCTAGAGCTGTTTCGCGCTGTGTTGCGCTTCGTCAAACCTCCTGTGACGTGGAGGAGGAGGGGGTTAGAAATACCCTCATCTCATACACGTCACTGGTTACAATTAAAGTGATATAAAAAACATGTGTGTTAAAACCAATCAGATGAAAACAGCTAAGTCATTCTTGTCATTTAACCCTAGAGGGCCCATGGCTTGCGTTTTTATTATCCATGCTGCTTCTCGCTGCAGGAGAATGCGTTTTCTGACCCCCCTCTCATGGGGGTGTGGACCACTTCAATACCCGCACATTTCAAAATGTCACTGTTCCCCGCATGTTCATTATGTATATGCTCAATTAATCTGGTTGCTCCATTTCTGGTAATGATTGATTTTCTATGTTCCCTAAAGCATACATATAGGCACCTGTGTGTCTTTCCAATGTAAAACTTCCCGCATGGGCATAAAATCGCATACACAACATATTGGGTCTTAAAGTGTATAAATTGTTTAACTACAGTACAGACCAGAAGTTTGGACACACCTTCTCATTCAAAGAGTTTTCTTTATTTTCATGACTATGAAAATTGTAGATTCACACTGAAGGCATCACAACTATGAATTAACACATGTGGAATTATATACGTAACAAAAAAGTGTGAAACAACAGAAAATATGTCATATTCTAGGTTCTTCAAAGTAGCCACCTTTTGCTTTGATTACTGCTTTGCACACTCTTGGCATTCTCTTGATGAGCTTCAAGAGGTAGTCACCTGAAATGGTCTTCCAACAGTCTTGAAGGAGTTCCCAGAGATGCTTAGCACTTGTTGGCCCTTTTTCCTTCACTCTGCGGTCCAGCTCACCCCAAACCATCTCGATTGGGTTTAGGTCCGGTGACTGTGGAGGCCAGGTCATCTGACGCAGCACCCCATCACTCTCCTTCATGGTCAAATAGCCCTTACACAGCCTGGAGGTGTGTTTGGGGTCATTGTCCTGTTGAAAAATAAATGATGGTCCAACTAAACGCAAACCGGATGGAATAGCATGCCACTGCAAGATGCTGTGGTAGCCATGCTGGTTCAGTGTGCCTTCAATTTTGAATAAATCCCCAACAGTGTCACCAGCAAAGCACCCCCACACCATCACACCTCCTCCTCCATGCTTCATGGTGGGAACCAGGCATGTAGAGTCCATTTGTTCACCTTTTCTGCGTCGCACAAAGACACGGTGGTTGGAACCAAAGATCTCAAATTTGGACTCATCAGACCAAAGCACAGATTTCCACTGGTCTAATGTCCATTCCTTGTGTTCTTTAGCCCAAACAAGTCTCTTCTGCTTGTTGCCTGTCCTTAGCAGTGGTTTCCTAGCAGATATTCTACCATGAAGGCCTGATTAACACAGTCTCCTCTTAACAGTTGTTCTAGAGATGTGTCTGCTGCTAGAACTCTGTGTGGCATTGACCTGGTCTCTAATCTGAGCTGCTGTTAACCTGCGATTTCTGAGGCTGGTGACTCAGATGAACTTATCCTCCGCAGCAGAGGTGACTCTTGGTCTTCCTTTCCTGGGGCGGTCCGCATGTGAGCCAGTTTCTTTGTAGCGCTTGGTGGTTTTTGTGACTGCACTTGGGGACAATTTCAAAGTGTCCCCAAGTGACCTTAATTTCTTAAAGTAATGATGGCCACTCGTTTTTCTTTACTTAGCTGCATTTTTCTTGCCATAATACAAATTCTAACAGTCTATTCAGTAGGACTATCAGCTGTGTATCCACCTGACTTCTCCACAAGGCAACTGATGGTGCCAACCCCATTTATAAGGCAAGAAATCCCACTTATTAAACCTGACAGGGCACACCTGTGAAGTGAAAACCATTTTAGGTGACTACCTCTTGAAGCTCATCAAGAGAATGCCAAGAGTGTGCAAAGCAGTAATCAAAGCAAAAGGTGGCTATATTGAAGAACCTAGAATATGACATATTTTCAGTTGTTTCACACTTTTTTGTTATGTATATAATTCCACATGTGTTAATTCATAGTTTTGATGCCTTCAGTGTGAATCTACAATTTTCATAGTCATGAAAATAAAGAAAACTCTTTGTCCAAACTTTTGGTCTGTACTGTACATGTCCTACATGCCCCAGCTGCAGGTATTTCTGCTTATGTACATGTGCACACATAGAGCAGTGTCCACATGCGAAGTTTCCTCTTGGAGCATTCCTACCCAGCCAGTTATCAGCTGGACGGGGAGGTTGCTCCTAACAATGGCATCCCCTATAGTTTTGCTCCTGCGAAAACGGACAATTGGGGGATTATCTACTATAGCTGCCAGGGAGGCATCCCTCTGCAGCATTTGCCAGTTGTTTAAAATCAATGTTTTGATGGTTGACGCCATTGGGGAAAAGTCGAATGTGAACACTGCTCTACGCTCGCCATCATTATCTCGTTGTCTCCTCTTTTTCTTATTTGTGTAGATGTCTCTACCCAGAACCTCTCTCCTGTGTATACACTTCACATATGCGCTATCTACTACCTTCTCCGGGTAACCCCTTTGTAAAAATCGTTTCTTCATGTCCACACATTTCTCTCTAAACTCAGTGTCATCTTTCACAATTCTGGCGAGGCGCATGAATTGGCCGTATGGAATTGCGGTTTTGATGTGAGGTGGGTGATAACTTATGTAATGTAATAGTGCATTAGTGGATGTATCTTTTCTGTAAATGGTGGGATTAAGCTGGCCATCCTTGACCCTTACCTTGACATCAAGAAAATCCAGTTCCTCCGCACTAAATGTGCTGTTGAACTGCATATTCATATTATTTGTTTGATTCTGATATTCCACGAATGCACTAAACATGTTTGTCGCCTGACCTTCACTAATCCAGAGTATGTAATAATACAGCATCGGGTCTGTGGTTCCTGCTGGCTAAATAATAGTCCTCTTCACAGATAAGGCTATAAGCGATTAATCACACTTGACTATCTCACATGACAGTATAAACTTTACAAAGGCCCAATCATGCAACTATTTTAATCTTTTTAATGGCCCCACTAACAATTGTCCTTGTAACTCGGACTACGGGCAGTTTTTTTAATAACCTTTAATTGCTTGAAAATCCTCACTATTTGTATGTGGAGGAAAATAATTTCCAAAGGCTTTCTTCCGGATCTGATTTGCACCTCTAGAGAGGTCACTGGATGTACAGCAACAGCTGCTGAAAGAGAGGAGGGATGATGTCAGGGAGAACATTTAAAGCTCTATCGACATGTGTCTTGAACACAAGGTGATATGCAGACGTCTATTTTTGACATTTTGATGTACAGTTATGTTATCAGTACTTTATTGGGTGTGGTGTACAGCCTGTACATATACTTGATGTGTATGTTTTATGAGGACCCTTGCACACAACCATATTTTTACAAAAAATGCAGATTGGATGCAAACCAATTCATTTCAGTGGGGCTGAAAAAGATGTTGAAAGCACAGCAAAAAAGATAGAACATGTCCCATTCTTGTCCATTTTGCTGACAAGGATAGGACATTTCTACATGGTGGCATGCACACAGCCGGGATCCATGTTTTGCGGATCTGCGATTTGCAGACTGTAGGGTGGATACGGTCATGTCTATGGGGCCTAAGTGATCAGTAACTAAACCAGTTTACATATTCCATTGGGAATCTAGTGGAGCCAACCTCAATATCTAATCTGCAGAAGTCCGACACCCCTGCCCATCAGCTGTTTGAAGAGGAGGCAGAGCTCTTCACGAGCGCAGCTTCCTCTTCATTACACTGCGCGACGTCTCGGAAGTACAGTGTAATTACAAGTTCTCCAATCACTTGAATGGAGCGAGTACTTGTAATTACACAACACTGCAAGGGAGACTGCGGGCAGTGCAATGAAGAGGAAGCAGTGCTCACATGGAGAGCCGCCTACTCTTCAAACAGCTGATCAGCGGGGTTGCCCCTGTACAACCCCTTTAATTCTATACCATAACCCAATCATTCCTAAACTGCTTTCAATGGAGCCTGGTAATGGTTTCTCAAAGAGACACTAGCAAGAGCTGTCGCTTTTACAGTACGGAGGCAAATTGCTTTCAGCCTGCACTGCTTGGCATGGGTACAGGCAACAACCCTTGGCAAGAATATACAGTTCCAAAATACTTTAACCGCTCCTACTGCACATCAAGCCTCTTTGAGGTAGGAGTGTGAACAAGCCTTCTCCAGGGGTGGAAACATCTTGAGGGGTTCTCCTGCAGTACTTACGCTAGGATGAGAAGTTTCAATTGAATATTCAATCCCTACAGATAATACTGTGATTAGCCGTGTGACTACAGGACTGATGGGCTGCAAAGTTAACCCTTTTGTGTTCACCGTCTCTATATACATGATGCATTGTGCAGGTAGGACAAAGATACAGTATGTCCTCCACTTTCACTCTTTGTGTATAGCGCTCTGCCATTAGAGATTTGGCCGGCACTTTGTCTGATCCTACGGTAGTAGTTAAAAAAAAAATCATCTCTCGGTCACATAGAACTCGAAGGATGACCTAAAACAGAGACTTCTGTTCTCACGTATTACAGAACTGATGTTGGTTACACAAAGTACATATATTTGCTATGGCTATTCATCGGTGAGTGAGAAGAATGTTTGTGTATGTATTTGTTTAATCAAACGTATTACACTTCAATTAAAATTGAAAAATGTATACTATTTTTGCCTATTTTCTATAAGAAAAACCTAAAATGAAAAGATATGGATTGTGTTTTGGTACCATGTGAAGGCCCAATCTATGCTGCAAAAAAGTGTCAAGGAATATTCAGCCAAATAATGTATTGCTTTGAACAGATTGAAGCGTGCGTTTTAGACGCCGGTCTTAATAACCCCTATACCTGGCGGTGGATCCGTCTGAGTTATGAAGAGACGCAGGCCTCTCCATAATTTCGGCAGGTCCTCCGCCACTTTTAAATGTAAAACAGCTTCCTTGCTGTCTTACATTTAGACCATTTTCTACACCTAAAACAGGCCACTTCCCCGCCTACTTTTTTAGACCTGGCATTTGCAGGGAGAAGACACAGATTGCGGAGCAAAGGACCTTTACACTGCAGTCTGCGCCAGAAATACACCTAATTTATGCATATTTTTGTTTGATAAATAACCCTTGTTGAGGAAGGGTTGAAATATATGCATATATATATATATAAATATATACATGCAAACCTGCATTAACAGGCATTTTATAGGACAGTGATGGCTAACCTTGGCACTCGAGCTGTGGTAAAACAACTCCCAAGATGCTCCGCTTACTTGGCTGCTTTCAGAACTCTATAGAAATAAATGGAGCATGCTGGTAGCCGTAGTTTCACCACAGCTGGAGTGCCAAGGTTAGCCATCACTGTTATAGGATGATGTGCGCAGATGTGCCCAGCATCTGCACACATCTGCCCTTAGTATTCCACAGGGGCTCATGGTGGCCCCTGTGGGGAATCTGTGCCCCCTAATTTATATCCCCCTATGTGTCCCCACATATATATATCCCAAAATTCTATGTGGTGTATACATGTGTACGGATGTGCCCCAAGCATCCATATACATGTATATTATATATGGCGTCCCCTGGTTCACCTGAAACCAGATGTATCAGTGTGAATATGCCCCAAGCATTCACGCTGATGCCATCTGGTTAATTGCATCAGAATGACCGGACAAGAGTCCGGTCATCCTGTATGCTTCAAAGAACTCCGATTCAATAGAATCGGAGTCCTTTGTATTAATTATCTCCAGCGCAGCTGGAGATAATTATGCATAATAGGAAGAGGGGAGAAACCTCCCCTCTTTCTATTATGTGCATTCCAGCAGCGCGATTACATTGCACTGTCCGGAATGCAAAGGCTTCTCCCGCCTGTCAGGAAGTGGCGCTGCCCCGACGCGCTCGTGCAGGGACGCGTGGGCTGGCGCAGTGAAGTCATCTCACTGCGCCGGCCCACATGTCCCTGATGGCGGTACGGCAGTGCGGGCCGCCAGACATAAATATCCGGCGGCCCCTGCACTGGGAGAGGAGCCGAGCTGCCCCCCCTGAAGAGGATCCCCCCTGGACAACGAGCATACCTGGAGGGCTGAGTACCACTATCCCACCAATGATCCTATTCCCCAGACCACTATCCCACCAACGATTAACCCTTATGTTATCCTATTCCCCATACCACTATCCTACCAACGATCACCCTTACCTCTACCCCACTACCTGCCCATATTCTATCCCACATCCCCCCTGAACCACCAATACCATGTCCTATCTTAACCCTTATATATCCCTACTCCTGTTCCACCTGTACCCCTGTTCCTACCATTAACCCCTACTATTCCCCTGCCTGCTGTACCCCTACCCTTCACCCCTGGACCACCAACACCCTACCCTAACCCTATAGGAGCATCTCTGTTCCCTATTCTGGGTTAACCCCTGCAACCCTGTGTCTGTGGCCTGCATTTACCCTTGAAGCGCTACCGTAAACCCTTCGATCCTAGGGATAGTTTTTAGTCCAGGTTGGGTGGGCTGCTAATGTATGTGTGTGTACTGTATAGTTAGTTTGTGGTTGGAATTTGGGATTGTGTAGTGTAGTTTAGTACTGTATTTTTAGTACTGTATTGTTAGTGCATTGCGTGCGTTGTGTACTGTAGGTGTTAATAAATACTGTGTGTTATTTGTACCTACTCTGTAACGTGTTGTTATTAGCGGTAGCTAGTTCAGTTAGGCGCTTGCAGCTAGTCAAGTGATTAGCGTAAGGCAAAGTGAAAGTGTTATTAATATTTATAAAGGTATAAATAGGCTGAGTCATCACTGGACGACTCCTCCTATTTATGAATATTAATTATTGATATTTGCATAAATATTGGTAATTAATATTCCCCCTTTACAACCCCCTAAATTTTTATGTGGACTTTTAGGCCTTTGTCACACGAATGATACAGATTGGCGTTTTGATGCGTGATAAAAAGCTGAAGGTTTATAAACAACATTTCTTAGAAACCATCAGTGAAAAACGCATTAGATCTGCACTTGCTTACGGATGCAATGCGTTTTTCACTGAAATGGGTCAGGATTCAGTGTGGATGCTATGCGTTCACGTCGCGCATCACACCAGCGTAGAAAACTCGCTTGTGTGAAAAAGGGAGACTGTGAGGTCCTATTCACCCTAAGGCTGAGTTCACACGGGCGAGATTTCCGCGCGGGAACAATGCGTGAGGTGAACGCATTGCACCTGCACTGAATCTGGACCCATTCACTTATATGGGGCTGTGCACATGAGCGGTGATTTTCACGCATCACTTGTGCGTTGCATGAAAATCGCAGCATGCTCTATTGTCAGAACCAGACATCTGAGAAGCTCTGACAGATGCCTTTCAGAACCTCCTCCTTGAGCTATTCTTTGTTTTGGTTTTCAGTTCTTCATCTCGTTAGCCTCTCTCAGCTGTCATGTAGTTGGACTGATTGCATCCCTTTAAATTCCTCCCCATAATGCATTAGTGTGCAGATTATACAACTTCCTGGAGTGTGTGTGCATGCTGATCCTATTTCCCAGTCTTCTACAAGATAAGTGTTACATTCTTTTGTGATTTCCTGTTTGCTGGATCCCAGGTGACCCTGACTCCCTCCGTGTCTAGTGTAGGGAGCCGGTGGTCATGTCCCCTCACTATTGTAGGTGTTATACAGTCGAGGTATGAGGATATGCGATCATCTACCATTGGGATTTTCGCATAGGCTGAGCAGTCAGGGAGAGTGCCAGGTCTTATGCAGGGGTCTCCCTTTTGTTCCTTAGTTTTGGATCCAGTGAGTCATACATTCATTTTGCATTGTCTTGTTACCTGTACACCTTCCGTGACACCTATATTGTGCGTTTATCACGCAACGCAGGCCCCATAGAAGTGAATGGGGCTGCGTGAAAATCGCAAGCATCCGCAAGCAAGTGCGGATGCGGTGCGATTTTCACGCATGGTTACTAAGATGACAGTTTATTCACTGTATTATTTTCCCTTATAACATGGTTATAAGGGAAAAGAAAAGCATTCTTTAATACAGAATGCTTAGTAGAAGGTCAATTGAGGGTTAAAAAATAAAAAAATAATTAACTCACCTCCTCCTCTTGATCGCGTAGTTGCCGATCTCTTCTTACTTCTTTAATCATGAGCTGCCGGCTAAAGGACCTGTGGTGACGTCACATCACATGGCCCATCATCGTGGTGATGGACCATGTGATTGGACCATGTGCTGAGCTCAGTGACATCACCACAAGTCCTTTGACATGTCCTGAAGAAAGAACAGGAGACCGGCAGCTACGCGATCAATTGGAGGAGGTGAGTTAATTTTTATTTATTTTTAACCCTCAATTGACCTTCTACTAAACATTCTGTAGTAAAGAATGCTATTATTTTCCCTTATAACCATGTTATAAGGGAAAATAATTACATCTACACAACACCGAACACTGCGACTGCGCGGTCAAATTCGTAGCAGGTGCAGTGGAAAAGGAGAGAGGAGGAGAGTAAACGGGCGGGCAGAGGCACACGGAGGGCGGGGTTATGAGCCGTTGGGGAGGTCCGGTCTTGGGCTCGGAAGATTGAGACGCCGCCCTGGGCACTTGAGAGGGCGCATTTACAGAATCTTCAAAGTTCATTTTTGGCTGAAAGAAGACTCCGGTATATGCAACAAAGGTACAGTTTTTAACTTCTGGGTGGCACATATAACGCTATTGGATCTGTCTAATATGCTCAAATGTGGTGACAGACTCCCTTTAAACATAAAAAAAACTATATAAATTTGGTATCGCCATAACTGTATCAACCCACAGAATAAAGTTATCATATCATAGTTACCGCAAGGGAAACCCCATAAAAAATAAAAATAAAAAAGACACAATTGTCATTTTTACCCAATTCACCTCCACAAAAAAATGTTATAATAAAAAGTGATCAAAAAGACTTATGTACCCCAAAATGATACCAATAGAAACTACAGCCCATCCCACAAAAAAAGCCCCCACACAGCTACATTGGTAAAAAAAAAAAATATGTTATGGCCCCTAAAAACAATTTTAGCAAATTACATGTTAGAAAATCTCAATGATGCTCCTACCGTTCTGAATGCTGCCATGTTCCCAAAGAGCGGTTAATGACCACATATGGGGTGTTGCTGTATTCAGGAAAAAAATGCATAACAAATTGTGGGGTGAATTTTCTCCTGTTAGCCCTTGTGAAAATGTAGGGCTAAAGCAACATTATATTGGAAATAAAAGTTCTTTTCATTTTCACTGCCATGCGTTTCTAAATTCTATGAAACGCTTGTTGGGTCAAAGCATTCACTTCACCACTAGATTTATTCCTTGAGGGGTGTAGTTTCCAAAATGAGGTAAATTTAGGGGGTTTCCTTTCTAGTTTTTTTTTTCAAATGTGACATGGCACCTGAAAATCATTCCAGCAAAATCTGCCCTCCGCTAACAATATGGCGCTCCTTTCCTTCTGTGCCCTGCCGTATGCCCATACAAGTTACAACCACACATAGGGTGTTTCTGGAAACTGCAGAATCAGGGTAATAAGTATTGAGGTTTGTTTGACTGTTAACCCTTACTGTGTAACAGTACAAACTGATTAAAATGGAAAATCTGCACGAAAAAAAGGTAATTAGACTTACCGGTAATTCTGTTTCCTTGAGTCCACCATGACGGCTCTAATATGAGATTGACCCCTTGACCTCTGTAGGGGCAGGAACACAAAAAGTTTGAAAGGCCACCACCCACTCTCACCCTCAGTGCTTTCCAAATTACCAAGTGGGTGCAGCCTTAATTTAGGCTATATATATATATATATATATATATATATATATATACACTCACCTAAAGAATTATTAGGAACACCTGTTCTATTTCTCATTAATGCGATTATCTAGTCAACCAATCACATGGCAGTTGCTTCAATGCATGTAGGGTTGTGGTCCTGGTCAAGACAATCTCCTGAACTCCAAACTGAATGTCAGAATGGGAAAGAAAGGTGATTTATGCGATTTTGAGCGTGGCATGGTTGTTGGTGCCAGACGGGCCGGTCTGAGTATTTCACAATCTGCTCAGTTACTGGGATTTTCACGCACAACCATTTTTAGGGTTTACAAAGAATGGTGTGAAAAGGGAAAAACATCCAGTATGCGGCAGTCCTGTGGGCGAAAATGCCTTGTTGATGCTAGAGGTCAGAGGAGAATGCGCCGACTGATTCAAGCTGATAGAAGAGCAACGTTGACTGAAATAACCACTCGTTACAACCGAGATATGCAGCAAAGCATTTGTGAAGCCACAACACGCACAACCTTGAGGCGGATGGGCTACAACAGCAGAAGACCCCACCGGGTACCACTCATCTCCACTACAAATAGGAAAAAGAGGCTACAATTTGCACGAGCTCACCAAAATTGGACTGTTGAAGACTGGAAAAATGTTGCCTGGTCTGATGAGTCTCGATTTCTGTTGAGACATTCAAATGGTAGAGTCCGAATTTGGCGTAAACAGAATGAGAACATGTATCCATCATGCCTTGTTACCACTGTGCAGGCTGGTGGTGGTGGTGTAATGGTGTGGGGGATGTTTTCTGGGCACACTTTAGGCCCCTTAGTGCCAATTGGCCATCGCTTAAATGCCACGGGCTACCTGAGCATTGTTTCTGACCATGTCCATCCCTTCATGACCACATGTACCCATCTTCTGATGGCTACTTCCAGCAGGATAATGCACCATGTCGAATCATTTCAAATTGGTTTCTTGAACATGACAATGAGTTCACTGTACTAAAATGGCCCCCACAGTCACCAGATCTCAACCCAATAGAGCATCTTTGGGATGTGGTGGAACGGGAGCTTCGTGCCCTGGATGTGCATCCCTCAAATCTCCATCAACTGCAAGATGCTATCCTATCAATATGGGCCAACATTTCTAAAGAATGCTATCAGCAGCTTGTTGAATCAATGCCATGTAGAATTAAGGCAGTTCTGAAGGCAAAAGGGGGTCCAAGTATTAGTATGGTGTTCCTAATAATTCTTTAGGTGAGTGTATATATATATATATATTATAGAAAAAAAAAAAAATTGTATTAATATATACTCAACCCCTCCTTAATTCTCCAGGGGAGAATATGTGAGCCGTCATGGTGGACTCAAGGAAACAGAATTACCGGTAAGTCTAATTACGTTTTTTCAATTTCGTCCACGATGACGGCTCTACTATGAGAGCTACCAGATTACTAAATAGGGTGGGCAACTTGCAGAACCTTATGACCGAAGGCCAAGTCAGCAGAAGCCGAAACATTAATGCGGTAATGTTTGATAAAAGTATTTATACTTGACCAGGTGGCACCTCTACAAATTTTGAGACACCCCCTTTTTCTGCCCACGAAGAAGCCATAGCTCTTGTAGAGTGGGCTTTTATATTTGTGGGGCTGTTTAGACCCGATTTTTGATAGCAACAGGCAATGGTAAATCTAATCCAATGGAGGCTTTGGATGCCTTTTTCCCCTTGTTTGGACAAGAAGATTATTATCCTTTCTAAATTCCTTTGTTGAATCTAGGTACTGTATGATCGTATCCTGAACATCCAGGAGCTGGAACTGATCGTGTGATGGACCATCTTTGGGAAAGGATGGAAGGACAATTTCCTGATCTCTGTGAAAGTCCGACACGACCTTCGGCCGGAAACCCGGATCCAGACGTAAAACTATTCTGTCTGGAAAGATAGTGAGGTATGGTTCCCGGCAGGACAGTGCCTGGATTTCGCCCAATCGTCTGGCTGAAGTTATGGCTACTAGGAAGGCCGCTTTAAATGACAGGTGTTTGAGTGAAAAATCCTGAATAGGAGAAAATGCTGAACTTGTAAGACCCCTCAGAACCAAATTCAAGTCCAATTGAGGCGTCCTAGGGGTTAAGGATGGCCTTAACCTGGAGGCGGCTCTTATAAACCTCCTTATCCACCTATGACTGGCTAGGTCAGTATCATAGCAAGCCCCCAAGGCCGAGACCTGTACTCTAATCCTCTTTAAAGAAAATCCAATACTTTCTCAATATTTGGGGTAGAGTTCACCGGTGGGTTCTGGCCTAGCCAGCTACAGTATTTCTTCCAAATTTTAAGATAGATCGCAGAGGTGACCTCTTTCCTGCTGGATTTGAGTGTATTTATAACCTTCTCAGATAGCCCCCTGCTTTTTAGGACCTTGCGCTCAGGATCCAGGCTGATAATTTGAACAGACCTGGATTCTGATGAAGGATTGGGCCCTGAGAAATGATGTTCTCCTGTGGGGGAATTCTCCAGGGTTCTTCCAGAGCTAGTTCCCTTAGTACTGGGAACCAATTTCTTTTTGTCCAGTATGGAACAACCAGTATTACTGTTACTGGGTCCGACCTTATTTTTTGCAGCACTCTGGGTATCAGCGGCCAAGGGGGAAAAGCATAGGCTAGACCCCAAGTCCACCTGATTGAGAATGCGTCCACTGCCCAAGGGTTGTCCCTGGGGTTTAGAGAGCAGAAAGGATGGACTTTTGCATTTTTTCTTGACGCAAACAGGTCTATCTGGGGGGTCCCCCATCTCCTGGTGATCTGATAGAATACCTCTGAGTCTAAGGCCCATTCTCCTGGATCTATGGTCATCCTGCTGAGGAATTCCGCCTGAATATTTTCTGTACCCTTTAAATGGATAGCTGTGATGGAGGGAACATTTCTTTCTGCCCAGAAGAATATTTTTTCCACCAGATTTTTTAAGCTTGGGGATCTTGTACCCCCCTGATGCTTCAGATATGCGACTGCTGTTACATTGTCTGAAAGGATCTTCAGGTGTTTTCCGGATACCTTGTGATGCCTTCAGAACCTCCAAGATCGCCCTCAGTTTTCTGTGGTTCGATGACTTTGTTCTTATGATGTCCGACCAAGTGCCCTGGTAGCTTAGCAAGCCTATTTTTGCTCCCCATCCTGTGCCACTTGCATCTGTATAAATTTGTATCTCTGGATTCTTTATCCAGATTACACCTTTTAGCTATTTTTAGTTTTCCGTCCACCAGTTTAAATCTAATCTTACGTGGTTTGGGATGGAGATTCTTTTTTCTAGAGAGCACTGCCTCTTGTCCCAATTCTTCAGGATCCACGACTGGACTATCCTGTTATGAGCCTGGGACCAAGATACCGCCCTTATACAGGAAGTCATCATTCCCAAGAGGCTCATGGCACGGCATATGGAGCACTGAGACTAACTGGAATTTTCTTGTTTTGTCTATAAAGGATTTTATTTTCTACTGAGGGAGGGATGTAATCTGGGAAACTGAGTCCAGGATCACTCCCAAAAATGTCATTCTGGTTGATGGAATTATGCATGATTTCTTTAGGTTTATTATCCAGCCTAGGTCTGAGAATCTGCATATTAGGTCATTGGTAAGGCTAGTTGTTTCCAGTTCCCAAGGATCCTAGAACTAGGAAATCATCCAAGTATGGAAATATTTTTATTCCTTCCGCTCTCAGGGGGGATATCATTTCCACTTCGAGCTTCGTGAATACCCTTGGGGCAGAGGAGATTCCAAAGGGTAACATGGTGAACTGGAAGTGTTTTACTTCTCCCAAGTTGTCCACTAGGGCGAATCTGAGGTACTTCTGAGATGTCTTGTTTATGGGGATGTGATAGTAAGCGTCCTTTAAGTCTATGGACGTCATGAAATCTCCGGCTTTGATCTAAGGAATGATGGATGTTATGGATTCCATCCTGAACTTTCTGTATGTGACAGCTTTTTTCAGTCCCTTTAGATTTATAATAGTGCGGAAGGTACCGTCTGGTTTCTGAACCAGAAACAAACTGGAAAAGTAACCCCTTCCTCTTTCCATACTGGGGACTTCTGCTACCACTCCTGAATCTATAAGTTGAAGGACCCCTTGCCAGATTTTTCCTAGAGTTTTTGGGCTGTGTGATGTTATTTTGATCTTTTTTTGTAGGGGCTGAGGAGAATTCTATCCGGTAGCCATTTCGTATGATGTCTAAGGCCCACGGATTTTAGGTGACGTATTCCCACCGGGACAGAAAATTCCTCAGTCTTCCCCCTAACCTGGCGACAATGTTTATCTGACTGTTTATTCTGGGGGTTGAGAAGGAAACTTCTGCCTTCCCCCCCTCCTTCTGGTAACTCCACCTACCCGACTTCCCTTTGCCCCTATAGGGTCTAGTCTGGGAATTGAAGAAACAAAAGGGCTTCTTTTTATTTTCCTCCGGAAACCCCTTCTCAAGAATGGAGTCTAACACGGGTCCGAAAATGTATTCCCCGGAAAAAGCTATAGAACATAACTTGGCTTTTGATGTTCTATCCCCTCCCCATGCTTTCATCCACAATGCCCTTCTAGCTGAATTGGTGAGAGCAGCATCCTTGGCGGCAAACCTCACTGACTCCTCTGAGGCATCCGCCAGGAAAGCAGTGGCTGATCTGAGGAGTGGAATAGAATTTAATATTTCCTCTCTTGGGGTTTTGTTTTTAATATGGTCTTCCAACTCATTGAGCCAGAAACACATGGACCTAGCCACCGACGTCGCAACTATGTTGGTTTTAATACCAAACATAGATGCCTCCCAGGATTTTTTTTGAAGTGAGTTGGCCTTCCTTTCCATTTGGTCCTGCAGTTGTGACGAGTCCTCAAATGGGAGGGAGGTCTTCTTGACTACCTTGGCTACCTGGATGTTAATTTTTGGGGTTTAATTAAACAGTTTAACGTCCGCTGGATCGAATAATAGCCTATTCCTGAATTCGCTAGATACCCCCAGTCTTCTTTCAGGGTCCGTCCACTCATTCAGGATCATATCTTTTATGTTTTCATTCATTAGAAATACTTTTAGTTTTTTTGGGCTCTGAGTCCCCCAAACATCTCATCCAGGACAGATCGTGTTTTTTTTCACCTCCTCAATACCCATGGTTGCTCTGACAGTGCCCAATAATTCCTCCATGTCCTCGGAAGAGAAAAAATATTTTTTACTATCTTCCACAATTTCACCCTCTGATAGAGCGTCAATATCAACGTTCTGTCTAGAGGTGGAGGCCTCCTCGTCCATATCCTCTGAATCAGAGGAGGATAGGACAGACATCCTAGGTTTTTTCGCTGGAGGTGTAGGAGGGACAGATCTGAGAGAGGCCAGGGAGGACTTTATTTTGTTCTGAATTAGGGTTTTGACCTCCACCAGTATGGATGGTTGCTCCTCTTTTACAAGATCATGCAAACTTGGCAGAGTTTCTTTTTATGATTCTCAGGAAGTCTCTTGCTACAAGTCGCACACCTATGAACTTTAGTTCTGGTTCTGGGCTCTTTTACTCCCTATAAGAGAGGAGCAACCAGGTATCAATAGACATGATAATAAAACAAGTCGATATGATACATCATTTGTCTGTCTCCCCACAGGGGAACTCACAGTTGGAGTAGCCGAGGGGGCTTCAGATTCCATCTGGACTGCAGGGGCGTCAGGGGCTTCAGGGACAGACATCTGTGGTTTGTCTGCTCTAGGATGGCGATCCGGTTGTGTGCCACAGCCTTTTCAAACTTGCCGCTTCTAATACTCAGAGCGGCGTCTGATGTCATCGCGGTGCGCCCCGGTCCAAGCCCCGCCCCTTCCGCCTCCTGCCGGCCGAAGCAGAGTGCAGCGCTGAAGCTTCAACCTGGAGTAGGCGTGCAGCGTGCTCTGCGACGCGTGGACAGCTTCCTCAATAAAGGGAAGGGGGACCGACGCTATGGGGAGAGATACAGGCTCCTGCAGACAGGAACGAGATTAGCTCCATAGGTATCTGCCCAGCTTTGGACTCAACTGCAGGAGGGCAGAGGAAAGGGACACAAGTCCCAAGGTATTTCTTTAAAATAATAAAAGTCTTTAACCCCATCAGGAGGCCTCTCTGAGAGGTGCCTGTCACGAGGGTGTCGAGAGCCACGCCTGACTCCGTTGTACCCGGGGTCAGGAGGTCGCAGCGGTTGGCTGCACGCTCTATGTCAGATAGGGAAGTTTCCTTATTGTAGCTTTCTGGGTTTGCTTTACAAACCCTTTTGGCTCACTCAGGGATCCGTAGCTCCTTCTCTCAGCTGTTCCTTGTCCAGCACTCCCAATCCTCCTTATATTCCCCTCACACTTCTCTGGTTGCCAGATATAGAGCTTCCTGCCTGGACATCTATTCTGACCCACTGGAGCTGTGTTGCTGCGTTCTCTGAGTGTTGCCTTAGAACGCTACCCTCCGGATCCCTGTTGGACCTTTGTGGACATTGTTGCCGTCCACCTGGGTGTTTGTGTTTGTCTGTGTTTGTCTGTCCTCTCCCTGGTGTTTTCCTCTTAGTGCAGTGGTGAGGACTAGCGATCCCACCGGCCCGTTCATTATCTAGGGCTCATTTCAGGGAAAGCCAGGGTTTAGGCACGTGATCGCCGCACGGGTGAGGAACCTGTCTAGGGACGTCAGGGCAGGCAGGTGCCAGCTGCAAGGTGAGTTAGGGGTCACCACCTTTCCCTCTCCCTTGGGCAGGGCTTTCCCTGTTTTCCTCCCTGTGTGTGTTGCCGGTCACTACAGTGCCCCCGTAGGGACAGGAAACACTGAGGGTGAGAGTGGGTGGTGGCCTTTTAAACTCTCTGTGTTCCTGCCCCTACAGAGGTCAAGGGGTCAATCTCATAGTAGAGCCGTCATGGTGGACGAAATGGAAAAATGAAATTTTTACATTTCCCCTCTATTTTGCTCTAATTCTTGTGGAACACCTAAAGGGTTAACAAAGTTTGTAAAATCAGTTTTCAATAACTTGAGGGATGTAGTTTCTAAAATGGGGTAATTTAGGTGTGGTTTCTACTACTGTATGTAAGTCCCACAAAGCGACTCCATAACTGAAGTGGGTTTTGGCAATTTTTTTTAAAAATTAGCTTCTAAGCCTTCTAACTTCCTGAAAAAAATGGCATTTACAAAACGATGCAAACATAAAGTATATGTAGTGTCCCACTAGGTAGGAGTGGGCACTACACAAGGGTCAATTGGGTAACCTCGTCAGCCTGAAGCTCCTGAGGCTAAGTATAGCTCAGTCGAGATACCCCAGTAGTAGGAGAGCACCTCCTGGGAGCAACCTGCAGTTTCCCTACCAAGCAAGGATAATACAACCAAGTACAGATAAGTAACCTGATTGGCAGAAGTACTATAAAGTGAAGAGCAAGGGTCTATACTGGAGGAAGGATTTATATACCAAGGATTAAAGCCAGCAATTAGGCATCCGGGCCTTGGGATCCAGCCAGCTAGAATAGCTGAGGGGATAGAGCAGCATTGTACTGCAAAGCATTAACTGTTTGCCCTCCAAGTATCTTGCATGATTAATACCTGCCATTATTGAAAGGAAACCTGCTTGTGAAGTATTGTTCAAGGGACTGCATCATCATTAACAACTGTAATTGTCTGTACAAAGTTGGATTGTTTTCCAAGTAAAGCAACGTTTGGTTCATCATACAATCTGTGTACCTCAATTACTACCCCTACAAACCAGTGTGCCACCGTTACAGGCACTGGCGTCACGATCCTTAAAGGGACCTTACCTAAGGTACTCAAAACACCTACAACATCCAGGGCACCTCACACACCTTTAGGCCTAGTCCCTATCTACAGAGTGTGCCCCAGAGGAACTAGTGTCTGCCTCTCTTTCACTGTCGCATGCCTGCCCAGGGTTCTCCTCAGAAAAGTGAGTAACCCTCGATTGCCCATACCGTGACCTCACTGTCGCTATACCCTGCAGGTCTGGCGTGCTGCATAAATTGGCGTCACAAACAGGATACGATCATTCCTGCACCATTGCGGATACAAAAACTGTGTGCCGTTATTTGCTTTAAAGTGACCAAGCCCTAATTGCTTTATTGAAAAATTATTGGGCCAAAGTGAACTGTGATAATTTGCGGTGTGAAGATTATATTGTCTGGACTGTTTGCTGCTTATTTAAGCCACCGCTTGCTGTCAGTGAATAGACAGCGATTTTGCTCAAAGATGGCCGCTTAGCTTGACTGGATTTGTTTGCTGCGTCATCTTCATACTCAATTGGCGGTAAGAATTGGCGCCTTCTGCTGAAAAGTGCGGGAAAGGCTATATGTCCGCGCCATCGCCCTGTCTGGATATTTGCATGTCTGCAGAAATGGACTCCGCCTCCCCCATACTGGAGTACCTGGGGGGCGGCCTCCCAGTGCAATGGGAGGATCTGTCTTAAATTGTTGGCGCCACCCTGTCGCTCTCCAGAGAAGGATTGAGCATGTTGAGGAGTGAGGACTGCTCTGCTGGGATGTCTGTGCCTGATCTGATAAAGATGGATGTTATTGGTGTAGAGCAAAATGATGCTCCACTGGCCTACTCTCCGGAACCGGAGAGACCCACCTGCCCGCCACCGAGGACGCAACCGGAGACCTATTATGGCTCCTGGAGAGACTTTTTCCAGCCCTCATTCAAGTGGTCAGCATTAATGGCAGAGATCCGGGAGGCTGCAATCAAGAAAACTACCAAGACTAAAATATACTATGAAGAACTGGCAAAGACCGTTCATGAGCGCCACACTGACACCCAACCCCGCCTGGAGAGGAGAATGGGGTTGGTTGTGGCATTTGACCAGGACCGAGGCTTCGGTTTCATAAAAGACTATATTACTGGCAGAGACTTATATGTGAATCGGAGGTCCGTCAAGCGGAGTTACCTCCCAGAGCATCTGCATAACCTCCGCGAGGGAGAGGAAGTCGAGTTCACCCCTGCCGAGGGCCTGCGAGGCCCCTACGCCACTGCCGTGTCCCGTCCTAAAAAGAAATCGGAGGACTGGGAAATCGATGAGGACCATACTGGCTGCGAGCGCGAACCTGTGCGCTCTCCAGAACCGGCCCATCATGCCTTCCAAGAACGGGGCTCCTTCATTGGCCCGAATGTCTTTTGGCAACCTACAGTGGTGGAGAAGAGGGTAAGCCCATGGCCCTCACCTGAGCTGCCTCGCAGGGAGAAGACTATCCGTGAACTAGAGGATGTAGAAAGATTCCATGCTGCCCTGGACAACATCCGAAGAGGAAAGAAAGAGGACGCCTCACCTGAACCTGCAGCGGCTGCGCAGGACGCGCCATCTACTTTACAAGTGCCGGCGCTGACAGCGGAGGACAGCGATCCCAACTCCGAAAGCCTAGACGACCAGATAGTGTGGCTGGAGATGAAACTGCGTGAGATGCGCCAGATTGCCTCTGCCAGGATCCAGACTCCACCTGACCTGAAAGAAAGTGGACTTAAGGACTCGGACATCTCCGGGTCTGAGGTGAGAGTACCTGTCCCTTCCAGCCGGCCCTCTTTAGTGTCAGCACCTGCGGTGAGGTCCTCCTATGCTGTGCACCGACGCGCATAGCCAGTTGTCCAGGAACCCACCGGACCGCTTGCAGCAGAGGTACCCAGGCCAGTGCAGCAGCCTCCAATTGTCATGCCTGCACCGGTGCGGTCAGCAACCGTGATCACCCCTAGGCCTATGGGGCCAATACCTATTAGGGGTCCTTTCATGCTGAAGTTGTCCCCCAATACTGTGTTGTGGGCACATCCGCCTGTTGACTCTCAGTACAGGCCCAATCTGCAAATGGAGCCAGGGAGCACCACTGTGATGCCAAGTGGATATGACATGCCCCTGTGAATTGGCCTGCTAGGCCATTGATTTGATTACTTTTGCTAAGGGACCCTATCAAAGTGGATTAACCCTTCCAGGACAGGAGTCCTTTGTTGTTTTGGCCCTCTGTTACTGCTGCCAGTTACCCACGGCTCAGTGGAGGCGGTAAACCACTGAAATACCAATTGCAGCAAGGCCATATTGTTTACAGGACCTCCTGCCTGCTTTCTCAGAGTGAAGAAAAAAAAAAAAAAAAAACTGTTGTGCCTATTTGTGTATGTTGCACATTTAACCCTTTCACCCCCTTTTCAGGTTAATTAAGGGTATTGCAGCACTTATTTTTATATGTGCCATTTGAATAATGTGGACTATTTTTATGTGCTGTCACTTTTATTATGCAACGTAAATATTAAAAGGAATGCGCCCAGGGATAGACTCTAATGCACATGAGCCTCTGAGATTTTGCTACTATTTTAAAAAAAAAATTGCCCAGAGATGGACTCCACCGTATGTGAGCCTCTGTGATCTGGTACCTTTGTTTCCGCTTTATATTTGGCTTCACTTAACACTTTAAACCTGGGTACGGACTCATAAATATGCTTTGAGCCTCCAAGAATTGTTATTTAATGTTTTACATTTATTATGGACAATTTGCTTATTATGGACTAATCCTGGTATCCTTGATACGCTGCACCAGGTCAGCACCACTGTTCCCTTACATGATCCTGAGAGAAGAGAACGACGCCCCTTTTCACCGAACTTGCTCCTTAGCCAGTGGAACTGCCTGATGTAAACATATAATGTATTTCGCAAATGTAGATGTATTTTCCTGCTTTGCATTATTTTTGTATTACAGGTGCAGTATCCAGCTGGGCAGGGCCCCTTTCATGTTGCGCCGAGGACGGGCAACGTCATAGCGTGGGGGTATGTAGTGTCCCACTAGGTAGGAGTGGGCACTACACAAGGATCAATTGGGTAACGTGTTACTTCTACTCACAAGGGACAGTGATGTTATCTTTATCCATGCATTGTAATGTATTTCCTGTGTGTTTTTGCATTGGTATATTTCCCCTGTTATATGCTTATCAGGCCTAGTTGGGTGTAATTAAACATTCCAGACACTAGAGGGAGATAGGGAGCCCCTAGTATAAATGTCCAGGCCCAGAAAGGGAGGGGTTAGGTCATAGTCAGGAGTCTGTGGAGACAGAAGTGAGAAGGCACCAGCCCAGGATATGCTGAGGGCCTCCTCCTGACATGCAGCTAGATAGTCCTGGTTCCTAGCTGCACCATGAGGCTAGAAGAAGTACAGCCTGCTTGGAGACCGTGAGTGTATTCCAGGGGACTAGAGGAGTCACCTCGTCAGCCTGAAGCTCCTGAGGCTAAGTATAGCTCAGTCGAGATACCCCAGTAGTAGGAGAGCACCTCCTGGGAGCAACCTGCAGTTTCCCTACCAAGCAAGGATAATACAACCAAGTACAGATAAGTAACCTGATGGGCAGAAGTACTATAAAGTGAAGAGCAAGGGTCTATACTGGAGGAAGGATTTATATACCAAGGATTAAAGCCAGCAATTAGGCATCCGGGCCTTGGGATCCAGCCAGCTAGAATAGCTGAGGGGATAGAGCAGCATTGTACTGCAAAGCATTAACTGTTTGCCCTCCAAGTATCTTGCATGATTAATACCTGCCATTATTGAAAGGAAACCTGCTTGTGAAGTATTGTTCAAGGGACTGCATCATCATTAACAACTGTAATTGTCTGTACAAAGTTGGATTGTTTTCCAAGTAAAGCAACGTTTGGTTCATCATACAATCTGTGTACCTCAATTACTACCTCTACAAACCGGTGTGCCACCGTTACAGGCACTGGCGTCACGATCCTTAAAGGGACCTTGCCCCAGGCACTCAAAACACCTACAACATCCAGGGCACCTCACACACCATCAGGCCTAGTCCCTATCTACAGAGTGTGCCCCAGAGGAACTAGTGTCTGCCTCTCTTTCACTGTCGCATGCCTGCCCAGGGTTCTCCTCAGAAAAGAGAGTAACCCTCGATTGCCCATACCGTGACCTCACTGTCGCTATACCCTGCAGGTCTGGCGTGCTGCATATACATATGGGGAATGTAAAGTAATAACTATTTTATGAAGTATCACTATCTGTCTTAGGGCTCTTCCACACCTGCGTTCTTTTCTTCCGGCATAGAGTTCTGTCGTCGGGGCTCTATGCCGGAAGAATCCTGATCGGGATTATCCCCATGCATTCTGAATGGAGAGAAATCCGTTCAGGATGCATCAGGATGTCTTCAGTTCAGGACCGGAACGTTTTTTGGCCGGAGAAAATACCGCAGCATGCTGCGCTTTTTGCTCCGGCCAAAAATCCTGAAGACTTGCCACAAGGCCGGATCCGGAATGAATGCCCATTGAAAGGCATTAATCCGGATCCGGCCTTAAGCTAAACGTCGTTTTGGCGCATTGCCGGATCCGACGTTTAGCTTTTTCTGAATGGGTACCATGGCTGCCGGGACGCTAAAGTCCTGGCAGTCATGGTAAAGTGTAGTGGGGAGCGGGGGAGCAGTATACTTACCATCCGTGCGGCCCCTGGGGCGCTCCAGAGTGACGTCAGGGCGCCCCACGCGCATGGATCACGTGATTGCATGGCACGTCATCCATGCGCATGGGGCGCTCTGACGTCATTCTGGAGCGCCCCGGGAGCCGCACGGACTGTAAGTATACTGCTCCCCCGCTCCCCACTACTACTATGGCAACCAGGACTTTAATAGCGTCCTGGCTGCCATAGTAACACTGAACGCATTTTGAAGACGGATCCGTCTTCAAATGCTTTCAGTTCACTTGCGTTTTTCCGGATCCGGCTTGTAATTCCGGCAAATGGAGTACACGCCGGATCCGGACAACGCAAGTGTGAAAGAGCCCTTAGGCTACTTTCACACTAGCGTTCGGGGCTCCACTTGTGAGTTGTGAGTTCCGTTTGAAGGCTCTCACAAGTGGCCCGAACGGATCCGTACTGCCCTAATGCATTCTGAGTGGATGCGGATCCGCTCAGAATGCATCAGTCTGCTTGCAGCGTTCGGATGTCCGCCTGGCTGTGCGGAGGCAAACGGATCCGTCCAGACTTACAATGTAAGTCAATGGGGACGGATCTGTTTGAAGTTGACACACTGTGGCTCAATTTTCAAACGGATCCGTCCCCCATTGACTTTCAATGTAAGTCAAAACAGATCCGTTTGCACTATCATGAACGGATTTTTTTTTTGTTCATGGTAATGCAAACGGATCTGTTCTGAACGGATCTAAGCATTTGCATTATAGGTGCGGATCCGTCTGTGCAAATACCAGACGGATCAGCACCTAAACGCAGGTGTGAAAGTAGCCTTAAATGGCAGATTTGAAAAATGGGGCTCCGGCATTTTGTCCAAACTGGCTGTCGCTTGAACAGTTTAAGAGTTCCAACCCATTTTTCTCATTATGTAAAAAACACAATTGGTAATGCTATGTTTTTAAAAGTACAAACTATTAAAATATGATATTTATCTTGTACAGTGAACGCTGTAAATAAAGAAAAAAAAAAAAACGCAGCACTAGAATTACTGTTTTTGGTAACCTTACTTCCAGATTTTTTTTTTTTATATCAAACTGTAACTCAACGTGTTACCTATAAAAACTACAGCTCATCCACAAAACACAAGGCAGAGTTGAGGATATATTGGAGGGGTACGAGAGTGCTAGATGGGAGGACACAGAAAAAGATGTTACAGTAGTCCAGGCTGGAGATGTTGAGGGCATGTACAAGTATTTTTGCACACTCTGGATTGAGAAATGTGCGGCTCCAGGTAGAGTGTGAAGTCATTGACTATGATAAAAAAGTCTGATGAGGGTTTGAGTGAGATGGGGCAAAAATGATACATTCTGTTTTACCCACATTAAAGGGGTTCTCCAGGAATTATGAAATTAAAATACTTAAATATTACTTTATAATAAATATATTCCCAAATACCTTTCATTAGTTAGAGTGGCTACGGAGCAATCGCTAGGAGAAATAAAATGGCCGCCGTCCTAGCAGTACAAACAGAACCTGTCCTACTTCACAACACTGATGTAAACAGCTGCCTCATCCTCCTCTCTGCTCTACTTCTCAGGGATTATGATCCTGAATACAGATGATAGAAACTTTAGCTGAATCTCTGGGGAATTTAGTTCATGAAGAGACATGAAGTACAGAGAGGATGGGCAGGACAGACTGTGGTAATGGAGACTGCACAAAGTGCTGCTGCTCATTACCCCCACCCTCCTCTCTGTACTTCATGTCTCCTCATCATTTCCAATCCCACAGAGCAGAGAGGAAGATGAGGCAGCTCTTCAGCTCAGTGTTGTGAAGTGACTTGTCCTCCTGTGTGATTAGGACAGGTTCTGTGTGTACTGGTAGGACGGCGGCCATTTTATTTCTCATAGTGATTGCTCCGTAGAAAAAACTAGCCACTCTAACTAATAAAAGGTATTTGGGAATATATTTATTATAAAGTAATATTTAAGTATTTCCATAATTCCCGGAAAACCCCTTTTAAGTTTAAGAAAGCGAGAGGAGAAGGAGGCTATAGAGGATAGGCATTGTGGGATTCTGGGTAGTAAGGTGGTGATGTCTGGACCAGGGAGGTAAATGTGCGTGTCGTTAGCAAAAAAGTGATACTGAAAGCCATGGGAATCTATGAGCTGTCCCAGGCCGAGGGTGTAGATTGAGAAGAGAAGGGGTCCTATAACAGAGCCTTGAGGGACACCAACAGAGAGGGGACAAGGTGAGGAGGTGTTTATATTACTAGCTGCACATGTGCTGGTAACAGCAATGCATACCGCCAGTAACAAGCAGTAGTAACAGCTTTAGCTACATGCAGATCCCCTCACCTGCGTGCCAACGCTGCCCAGAGAACATGGCCGCTGATGGAGGGTTCCATCCATTAATGGCCTCCATTCACTTGCACTGGAGACGAACAGGAAAGCTAGCGCATGTGCAGCCCTTCCCCAGTGTAAGTGAATAGAGTCCGCTCATAATCAGAAATCCTCTACCAGCGGCTATGTTCCCAGGGCAGCGCTGGCATGCAAAGTCAGCGGACCTACATGTAAACATGAATTATTCATATTAAATTATCAGACAAGGTAGTGATTGTTTAAAAGGAATAAATGCTTATTACTAACTGGTCATACCCTTTAAAGGGCCTGTCTCACTTCAGCAAATTCTATCATGTAGATAAAGCTAATACAAGGCACTTACTAATGTATTGTTGTTGTCCATGTTGCCTCATTTGCTGACTTGATTCATTTTTCCATCACACTATTCACTGCTCATTTCCAGGGGTTGAGTCCACCCTGCAATCTATCTGCAGTGGTCGTGCTTGTACACAACAGGAAAAAGTGCCTCTCTGGTGACCGGGACCGCAGGAGTGCGCATAGGCCGGAGCTTTTTACTAGTGTGCTAGCATGATCACTGCTGTTGGATTACAGGGTGGTCGTAATCATGGAGACGAGCTGTGTATAATGTGATGGAAAAAGGAATCCAGCCAGCAAAGGAAGCAATATGGACGATCACAATACATTAGTAAGTGCCTTGTAATAACTTTCCCTACATGATTAATGCCATCTGCTGAAGTGACACAATCCCTTTAATTATTTTTTGGGGTGTACATTACCTGATGCTATTAATCAAGATAACTGGTCCGGCAAAAAACAGGCTCTTATGTGCTATGATGAAGGAAGCATAAAAAAGTTATAATTCCAACCATTTAAAATGCAATTGGGCACCATCCACATATTGAAAGATTACTTTCCTCAAGTGCAACAACAAAGTTTTAGTAAAAATAGAAACTGGCGACAGTCCGAAGGCATGTTATTCTAAGAGCTCTTGGCATACAGATAAAACTGCCTAAGGAAAGGAGAATGATGTGAAGAATGCTGAGCCTGGTGATAAGAATCCTTACAGCAGAGTCTAGGTTTAATGGAACAGCGATGGCTACTTGTACATACTAAGGCTACTTTCACACTTGCGGCAGAGTGATCCGGCAAGCAGTTCCGTCGCCAGACGGACAGCATTTGTAGATGGATCTGTCTTACAAATGCATTGCAAGAACGGATCCGTTGTTTGTTTACATTTTTACTGGTCTGCCCATGCACAGACCGGAAGGACTTATCCGGCACAAATACATTTCAATGTAAATTGAATTCCGGCAACTGATCCGGAATTTTGGACTGAGATAATACCGCAGCATGCTGCGGTATTTCCTCCGTCCAAAACGCCATTCGGTGACTGAACTGATGCATCCTGAACGGATTTCTCTCCATTCAGAATGCATGGGGATATACCTGATCAGTTCTTTTCCGGTATTGAGCCCCTAGGAAGGAACTCAATGTCAGAAAAGAATAACGCTAGTGTGAAAGTAGCCTAATGCCTCGTTTCCACTGAGCGGATCGGTTTGGGTCGGCACAGTTTGGAAGATTTTTTATGGTCCGGTCTATTTAGGTGAGCGTTTCCACTGCAACTCGGGCCGCCAGGTACTAGTGCGACATCGGTGTTTATGTTGCGCTTACGTTTGACATTATTCAGGCCGCCAATCAGGAGAATGTATTGTGTGACGCAAGTAGCTCCGCCCTAACCGAACTGTTCCATTTTTCTATGGCCCTACATCTGAAGCAGGACCCTGAATGGTGCGGTACGGTTCGCTTGTATGGATTGCTTTCATAGTGGAAACACCCAAAATAGCGAACCGTACCGTACCGAACTGAACCGATCCGCTCAGTGGAAACGAGGCATAAGTGTTTGCATTACTAAACTGAGAGGACAGCAACTGACAGGAGCTCCCTCTGCTGGTACATACCTAAGCTCCTGCGTTGTGTCACTTATAGTCAAAGAAGAAAGGGATGCAAATGAGCTCTTAGCACTCTCTGGCCGATGTAAGGCAGCTATAGGGGGCGCAGAGGTAGCAGTCGCTACCGGGCCCAGCAGCCAGAGGGGGCCTGAAGACCCTTGTGCCACATAAGAAGACACCAGTATTAGGTCCCTTTCACACGAGCGAGTTTTCCGCGTGGGTGCAATGCGTGACGTGAACGCATAGCACCCGCACTGAATCCTGACCCATTCATTTCAATGGGTCTGTGTACATGAGCGTTGTTTTTCACGCATCAGTTCTGCGTTGTGCGAAAATCGCAGCATGTTCTATATTCTGCGTTTTTCACGCAGCCCTGGCCCCATAGGCCCCTTTCACACGGGCGAGTTTTCCGTGCGGGTGCGATGCGTGCGGTGAACGCATTGCACCCGCACTGAATCCTGACCCATTCATTTCTATGGGGCTGTGCACACGAGCGGTGATTTTCACGCATCACTTATGCGTTGAGTGAAAATCGCAGCATGCTCCTCTTTGTGCGTTTTTCACGTAACGCAGGCCCTATAGAAATGAATGGGGTTGCGTGAAAATCGCATGCATCCGCAAGCAAGTGCGGATGCGGTGCGATTTTCACGCATGGGTTCTAGGTGACAGTCTATTCACTGTATTATTTTCCCTTATAACATGGTTATAATGGAAAATAATAGCATTCTGAATACAGAATGCTTAGTATAATAGTGCTGGAAGGGTTAAAAATAATAAAAAAGTTAACTCACCTTCTCCTCTTGTTCGCGTAGAGGCCGGTCTGTTCTTTAGCTGTGGCTGAAGGACCTTTGATGACGTCAGATCACATGCTCCATCACCATGGTGATGGACCATGTGATTGGAGCATGTGATCTGACATCACCTCAGGTCATTCAGTCCACAGCTAAAGAACAGACCGGCATCTACGCTAACAAGAGGAGAAGGTGAGTTAACTTTTTTATTATTTTTAACCCTTCCAGCACTATTATACTAAGCATTCTGTATTCAGAATGCTATTATTTTCCCTTATAGCCATGTTATAAGGGAAAATAATACAATCTTCAGAACATCAATCCCAGACCCGAACTTCTGTGAAGAAGTTCGGGTCTGGGTACCAAACATGCGTGATTTTTCTCACGCGAGTGCAAAACGCATGACAATGTTTTGCACTCGCGCGGAAAAATCGCGCATTTTCCCGCAACGCACCCGCCTCTTATCCGGGCAAAAAACATGACGCCCGTGTGAAAGAGGCCATAGAAGTGAATGGGGCTGCGTGAAAAACACATTGCATCCGCAAGCAAGTGCGGGTGCGATGCGTTTTTCACTGATGGTTGCTAAGAGACGTTGTTTGTAAACCTTCAGTTTTTTATCACGCGCGTGAAAAACGCATCAAAACGCATTGCACCCGCGCGGAAAAAACTGAACAATTGAACGCAATCGCAGACAAAACTGACTGAACTTGCTTGCAAAATAGTGCGAGTTTCACTGAACGCACCCTGAACACATCCGGACCTAATCCGTCACGCCCGTGCATGCTGGTCAAGTTACACCTCTGGCTGGAGGGGAAGGGGTTAGGTCAAGAATTTGGGTGGGCGGTAGTTGCCATTTAAATTTTTTCCCTTAGGCAGCACGAAGGCAATGTGCTTCCCTGGCCACAAAGCACTGAGGGAAGGGGGGCCCAAGCTGAAAACTTTGCACCAGGCCCATGACTCTTTAGCTACACCCCTGCCTATAAGTCAATGTTCGACCCTTTATATAGGCCTTGAGACATGACGTGGATATATATATATGTGTATGCAGAGCTTGTTAAGAGCTCATTTGCATCCCTTTCTTCCCAGAGTTCAAGAAGAACATGTATGACCTATAAGGTCCCTTTCACACGAGCGTGATTTCCACGCGGGTGCCATGCGTGACGTGAACGCATAGCACCCGCACTGAATCCGGCACCATTCATTTCAATGGGTCTGTGTACATGAGCGTTTTTTTTCACGCATCACTTCTGCAATGCTTTGAAATCGCAGCATGTTCTATATTCTGCGTTTGTAACGCAGCCCTGGCCCCATAGAAGTGAATGGGGCTGCGTGAAAAACGCATTGCATCCGCAAGCAAGTGCGGGTGCGATGCGTTTTTCACTGATGGTTGCTAAGGCTGCGTTCACACGGGCGAGATTTCCGCGCGGGTGCAATGCAGTAGGTGAACGCATTGCACCCGCACTGAATCCTGACCCATTCATTTCAATGGGGCTGTGTACATGAGCGTTTTTTTTCATGCATCACTTCTGCAATGCTTTAAAATCGCAGCATGTTCTATATTCTGCGTTTTTCACGCAGCCCTGGCTCCATAGAAGTGAATGGGGCTGCGTTAATAACGCATTGCATCTGCAAGCAAGTGCAGATCTAATGCGTTTTTCACTGATGGCTGCTAGGAGATGTTGTTTGTAAACCTTCAGTTTTTTATCACGCACGTGAAAAACGCATCAAAACGCATTGCACCCGCGCGGAAAAAACTGAACAACTAAACGCAATTGCAGACAAAACTGACTGACTGAAAATAGTGCGAGTTTCACTGAACGCACTCTGAACGCGTCCGGACCCAATCCGCAACGCCCGTGTGAAACCAGCCTAAGGCTGGTTTCACACGGGCGTGACGGATTTGATCCGGATGCGTTCAGTGAAAATGTTGCGATTTTGGCACTAAGGCTAGGTCTACACGACGACATTTGTTGCGCGACATTTTGTTGCACCAATGTCGCGCGACAATTTTTATAATGGCAGTCTATGGTGTCGCACTGCAACATGCGACATGCTGCGACTGCGACGCGACAGTCGCAGAAAATCCATTCAAGATGGATTTTTCTGCGACTGTCGCGTCGCAGTCGCAACATGTCGCATGTTGCAGTGCGACACCATAGACTGCCATTATAAAAATTGTCGCGCGACATTAGTGCAACAAAATGTCGCGCGACAACTGTTGCGCCCTATCTGTCGCGCGACTTTTTGTCGCGCAACAAATGTCGTCGTGTAGACCTAGCCTAAAACAAGTCAGTTTTGTCTGCGATTGCGTTTAGTTGTTCAGTTTTTTTCCACGCAGGTGCAATGCGTTTTGATGCGTTTTTCACGCACGTGATAAAAAACTGAAGGTTTACAAACAACGTCTCTTAGCAACCATCAGTGAAAAACGCATCGCACCCGCACTTGCTTGCGGATGCAATGCGTTTTTCACGCAGCCCCATTCACTTCTATGGGGCCAGGGCTGCGTTACAAATGCAGAATATGGCCTCTTTCACACGACAGTATGTCCATTTCAGTGTTTTGCGGTCCGTTTTTCACGGATCCGTTGTTCCGTTTTTTGCTTCCGTTGTGGTTCCGTTTCCGTTCCGTTGTTCCGTTCCGTTTTTCCGTATGGCAAATACAGTATACAGTAATTTCATATTAAAAATTGGGCTGGGCATAACATTTTCAATAGATGGTTCCGCAAAAAACGGAACGGATACGGAAGACATACGGATGCATTTCCGTATGCATTCCGTTTTTTTGCGGACCCATAGACTTTAATGGAGCCACGGAACGTGATTTGCGGCCAAATATAGGACATGTTCTATCTTTAAACGGAACGGAAAAACGGAAATACGGAAACGGAATGCACACGGAGTACATTCCGTTTTTTTTGCGGAACCATTGAAATGAATGGTTCCGTATACGGACCGTATACGGACCGCAAAAAACGGCCCGCAAAACGGAAAAAAAAAAACGGTCGTGTGAA
This sequence comes from Bufo gargarizans, assembly GCF_014858855.1. NCBI lineage: Eukaryota > Metazoa > Chordata > Amphibia > Anura > Bufonidae > Bufo > Bufo gargarizans. Next base: position 141,542,792 of record NC_058084.1, read on the forward strand.
AGAGGCCTATAGAACATGCTGCGATTTCAAAGCATTGCAGAAGTGATGCGTGAAAAAAAACGCTCATGTACACAGCCCCATTGAAATGAATGGTGCCGGATTCAGTGCGGGTGCTATGCGTTCACGTCACACATGGCACCCGCGCGGAAATCACGCTCGTGTGAAAGGGACCTAAGGCTACTTTCAAAAACGCTTCCGTTACTGATAATACAACCGTCTGCATCCATTATGAACGGATCTGGTTGTATTATCTGTAACGTTGCCAAGACGGATCCGTCATGAACTCCACTGAAAGTCAATGGGGGACAGATCAGTTTTCTACTGTGTCAGAGAAAACGGATCCGTCCCCATTGACTTGCTCCGCATCCCATGACTGAAAGAAAACCGCAGCTTGCTGCGGTTTGCTCTACGGTATGGAAACACAACCAAATGGAACGGAATGCATTTTGGAGCGCTTCAATCTGTTCAGTTATGTTTTGTCCCTAATGACAATGAATGGGGACAAAACGGAAGAGTTTTTCTCCGGTATTGAGACCCTATGACGGAACTCAATACCAGAAAATAGAAACGCTAGTGTGAAAGTAGCCTTAGTCTCCTCATGCCAATTAAGGTGCTCTCCCCAAGGAGAGCTAGTACCCCCAAATACTGTCATAAGATATAAGTAGGACCCGACCACATTTTGCATTCTGGTGCAGTTTTATTATGTAGTCTTTATTACAAACTGATCCAAAAGCATAAAGCATTATACATGATATCTAGGCTAGCGGTATGGTAGCTGGGGTATTAATATATAGCGCTGACATACCCCGCAGTGCTTTACACACATTATCATCACTCCAGCGGGGCTCACAATCTAGACTCCCTATCAGTGTGTGGGGTGTGGGAGAAAACCGACGCAGACATGGAGAGAACGTACAAACTTCATGCAGATATCGTGCTAAGGCTACATTCACACTTGCGTTGTTAATTCCGGTATTGAGATCCAGCTGAGGATCTCACTACCGCAATTAAACTCATTCATTTTGATTACACATCAGGATGGAGCCGTTACGTTGTGTGAAATCAAAATGGGAAAAAAACGGATCCGTCAATAAATACATAGAAAGTCAATGGGTGACGGATCCGTTTTTTTAGGCTACTAAACAACATTTTCAGTGCCGGAACTGTTTTTTTCCCGTTTTTATGACTGGACACAAAACCGTAGCTTGCAGCAGTTTGGTGTCCAGTCACAAAACAGAATGCTGCGGGAACGAAATATATCCTAAACGGATCTCTTTCCATTCAGAATGCGTGGGGACTAAATGGAAACGTTCTTTCCGGTATTGAGATCCTCTGCCGGATCTCAATACTGGAAAACAACGCAAGTGTGAAAGTAGCCTAGTCACATGTGAACCTAGGACCCCAGCGACGCTGAGCCCCCGTATAAACATAGATCATTCCACAATATGATCTATTGTCATGAAATATACTCCTATATTTCATTGGGGAGCCAAGAGTTATTAATATTACAGAATATTTCTCCTATTTTAAGGGCACTGGAGTGCAATGCACCAAGTCTATAAGAGGCGCCCCCTTAATAAATCTGATGCACATAGGTCCATCTTTGCACCAGAAATGTAAATTTGCACTGAAAGGCGTATATATTTGCACTATATAGTAATTCTCTCAGTCCAAAAGAGGCCCTGTCGAGACTGCTACACCCCGCCCATTTTCAGCTAAACTCCACCCACTTTTGAAAAGGGGCAAGAGGCAAAAATTCACAAATTTTAGCGTAAATATTGCAAATCTTTTTCCAGCACAAGGCTTGTTACATGTGGACCTTCTGAGGTGTTTCCACTAAGATTTCTCCTATAATTATGTGGCTACATATTAGGGATGAGCGAATCGACTTCGGACGAAACGGCCAAAGTCGATTCGCATAAAACTTCATTTGAATACTGTACGGTTCCAAGGTACTGAACCAGAGTTCGGGAAAAGGTTTTTAACAGTAGAAATTTATTTTTTAAGACTTTGCGAAGTAATAACTTCAGCTCATCTGAGCCAATACATTCTAATACTGTAGGGAGCGCTCGCATTAGTATTCAAACTAAGTTTTATGCGAATTGTCCTCCGATGTTTCATCCAAAGTCGATTCACTCATCCCTAATTATTATCTATAGAGCATCTTCATGTTCTAACAGCAGCTACACAAAACGTTAAAGGGGTTCTCCAGGCTTTAGATATTGATGACCAATCCTAACCTACACAAAGGGTCCCTGTGGGCGACGGGTGCTATAGTATGGCATCTGCCGCAGTCGGGCGTACACATCTGACCCTGTGCCTACAAAGCCTAGGGGCCGATTCACACGGTCCATGTGTCGGCCCTGGACCCCAACAGACTGCATGGTAATGTTTTAGGGTGCAGTCAGCTCCTATCTGATGGTGGGTCTGTTGTACTGTGCTCTCCATGCTTTTACTAGAGATAACCAAGGAGCCCATGATCTGCGTCTCCCCCATTGTTTATGGGGCTCAGGACAGATAAGCATCTCTATCATCAGAGCTTGATGGAAGACAGCCATACAATGACATTAGCCAGCACCAGCAAGGCATGCTGGGAGATTTCAGCTCTGAAGCCTGGGCTAGAGACAGTCCACGACCAGTACATGTGCAATGCATTGTAACCCGTACAGGGCCTTTTATAGCTCTGCAGCTGCCATGGCCCCTGCGAGTCTGACAGCTGCAGCCCATCTACTGGGAACTCCCGCGAGAGCTGAGCGTCTGCTTCCATACAAGGACATGTCAGCCAATGTCTCGTGACGTCACCCCGGCTGGAATGCGTCCCACCCTTCCCTGTGGTCTGTACCAAAAGCTAAACCTGTCGCCGCCTCATTCTCCTGTTATCTGTCTCATAGGTACGTACTTGCGCGTCCACCTACCTATCATAACGTGAATACAGGCTTTTAGTGGCAGAAGCGATATATTTGGTATGAAAGGGGCTTGTTTGACTACTGCCCCCCCTCCCCTACTGTAGAGTGGTACGGTCCATCCGCTCCCTGCGCGAGTAATGCGGAAGTGACTGTCTGGAGGCGTGGTTGTGTGAGGGGTGTTGGTCGGAGGCTGAGAACGTCTGTGTAGTGAGTGCAGCGCCGGTCGTGTCCGTTCATCTCTGCTCAGTGTGCGGTAAGTAGTCACGTCCTATAGGAGCCCGGCAGGGTGGCTGTCGGTACAAAGGCTGGCGTCGTGTCTACACCTGACCTGACGGCGGCACTTACCCCGCCGGGCTCCACAGACCGCCCTCTGCATATGGGGACAAGTCTCTAGTGGGAGCCTAATATCAGCAGATGTAGCTGGGCTGTGTTTGTCTTCTAACCCCACTAGTAAGGGGGCCGTATAGGTAGGCCTGGGGACAAACTCAGCTCCACTACATCTAGATTTCTGTACTGTGCCCTGACAAAGCATGTTAAGAGTTGTAGTCCTACTCCTCTGGCGGTCTGCAAGATGATATTGGGGCACAGTGTCTACTTGACTAGGTGGGGCTCCCGGGCACTGCTTCATGTTGGTGAGAGGTCCTCCTATCTACATGGCACACACACTACTGCGCCTTCCTTCCTCTTCCTGCCTTTGCTGGGGGGAGGGGGGAGTCTACACAATATCATCAGGTGCCAGGCACAGTGCCAAGACCTCTGTTGGCCCCCGGCTCTTGTGGTGTTCTTGGAAGCTTTTGGAGACGGCGATGCCCTCAGACCCTATAACATGTTGAGAGAGTTAAGATTTCTGGAAATTCATCCAAACTGATTGCAGATGTTCCTCCTGAGACGGTTGCACAATCTTGACTTTGCCAACGTCTTGTCCACCTCATCGCTGAGGGTCTGGTGCCATTGCTGGTCCTGCCCTGTGTATACTTATAGGGCTCGGTTAACAGTTACAGGTGTCTTGTCCATGGGTCTGGTGCCATTGCTGGTCCTGCCTTGTGTACACTCCTCGGGCTGGGTTCACACCCTTACAGGCGTCTTGTCCATGGGTCTGGTGCCATTGCTGGTCCTGCCCTGTGTGCACTCCTCAGGCTGGGTTCACACCCTTACAGGCGTCTTGTCCATGGGTCTGGTGCCATTGCTGGTCCTGCCCTGTGTACACTCCTCGGGCCGGGTTCACACCCTTTATAGACGTCTTGTCCATGGGTCTGGTGCCATTGCTGGCCCTACCCTGTGTAAGCTCCTCGGGTCGGGTTCACACTTACAGTCTGACACATTAGAAGGTGGGTGGACTATCTTTCGCAGACACGGCTATACACATTCAGTGTATCTGGGTGATGGATCTTTCTGGGAAGGGTCTTTCAGAAATATTAAACATCGCCGACTTCTTTTCCGATGATAACGATCTGTCATTGGTAGATTAAAACAATCCTTCATTGTTAAAGGGGTTCTCCGGGCATTTCGCCTAATCCGTAGTTGTTACTAACCTGTGGAAGGGACCCTCGTCCCTGGCTCTGCCGCTGTTGCCGCTCCCCCACCCTGGTCCTAACCGGATGTGGACACTTCTTGAGTGGAAGATCCTCCTTTGTCAGGTTAGTTACCGCTACAAATTGGGTAAAATGCCTGGAGGCCCCCTTTGAATTTCAAGCGACACGTTCGTTTTGGTTAAGATCATACTTTTTGATTAACTGTAGACTAATGTGTGGCCGCAGTTAGGGTAATGCAGTGCCGGTGTAGTGTATGCGATATGGGGCGGGGTACTATATCTCCTTACCTATAGGCCACCTGCACTTTATTTTTTTATATCTATCTGCAGCACGTTAATTGCGTGTGTGATTTTTTTTTTTTTTTTTTTTTTTTTTTTTTTTTGGTGTCTATTTCACCCTTTTCAATGGATCTGGGGGAAATCCGTATCAAATCCTCAACAGAAACACATTCGTTTGGGTGTTGAAATCCACGTAAAAAACCCCGCAGATTTTCTGCACGTTAACCTGCAGGTAGCCTCGGACATTCTCCTTTAGAAAAGCAGTGGCACGCTCTTCCTCGATTTTGTAAAACAAACCGAAATCTGCATGTGTGAAAGAATCCCTTTAAGGGCACGGTCACCAGAAATGCCTAAATTAAACTGCCTGACATTAGCGATGCGCCAATGTCGGCTGAACCTAACTAGCCTAGTCCTAGTGTTAACCACGGACCCCCCAACACACACAGCAGGACTATAGGATCCCTGGGACATTCACATCTGATTCTCTGCACTAAATGTCCTGTTGGAGAAACAGGGCAGAACTCAATGCAAGGATGAGGTCCCACCGCCACACAATTGGAGAAGAAGCTGCCCTTTCCTGCGGCATTTCTGTAGCCCGGGACACAATGAAGAACACATGAAAGTTCTCATATTAAAAGGTAACTTCAAATCCCAAAGAGCTAGAAGAATTTGGGAATACAAATTTATAACACTGCTTGACACTCTGAATACTGGACTGAATTTGTCCCCAGGATTTCTGATCTAAAGAGTCTTCTATAGACATAGTGGGGGCACCAGGTCTCTGAGATGACAAACCTTCCCACCCCTAATCTGTAAGATAATTAAGGACTCCTTCTCAAGATCTTTGATGTGTTCTGTTTTCTCAAATGTCCATTCATTCCCCCATGCCTCTGCTCTTATTGTATATATGGCTGTTTCTTCATATATTCCTGTGGTACGCCCGATGAAGGGACTGGTGATGTCTCGACAGCTCGCTATGTAACATCATCACTTCTAGTTTTGTTAGCCATTAAAAGGCATCAAACCTGCAATACTCTTATTTTGTTTCTCTTAATGAGAGCACTAAACCCGTTACTCCAGAAATGTAACTTTTATCATATGCAAATTAGCCGGGGGGGGGGGGGCATTGTTCCTGCTCCTAGAGGCTCCGTTCTCCCACCTCTGTCTCCTCCCTCCAAGTCCTGATTGACAGGGCCACACAGCCTCCTGCCGGCCCTGACTGGTTTGGTAAATCCTGTGCCGTTCAGTATTCGGCGCAGGCATAGTGAAGGAAGGAGGCTCACTGGCTGCTGACTTCCTTACTGTGCATGCGCTGAATACTGAACGGTGCAGGTGTGAGATTTACCATGCACTCAGGGCCGGCCGGAGGATGTGAAAGCTGCGTGGCCCTGTCAACCAGGACTTGGAGGGAGGTGACAGAGGTGGGAGAACGGAGCCTCTAGTAGCAGGAATAACCGCCGCGCTCCCCGCCCAAGGCTAATTTGCATATTGTAAAAGTTACATTTCTGGAGTAACGGGGCATGGAGAACACTAGGAATGGGCTAGTTAGGTTCAGCTGACATTGGCGCATCGCTAATGTCGGCCAGTTAAATTTAGGTATTTCTGGTGACAGAAACCCTTTTAAAGGGGTGCTCCAACAGTATTCTATCTAGTAATGTCACTGAGCACAGCAAAGGATGATTGTCAGGCCTGGCATAATAGTAACACATTGGCGCAGGTTGCCATTTCTTTTCCTGCCATCACATTGCTGTAGCTGTGACTGCTGCAGTAAGAACTGATTAAAGGGGTTCTCTGGGTCGGGTCAAATTTAGAGCCTGGTGCAAAGTGGCTTTGTAAATCGCCTGTACGTAATGCTGCATTTCTTCCTCCTGCGCTTACGTGACTGGCGCCCCCCAGACTTCAGCACTTCCTGGGCCATGCCGCTCCGGATTCTTTCTCATGTCTCTTGGTCCACTGAAATACATGGGTGTCATCGCAGACAGAGCGAGGCCTGGGAATGATGGCGGCGCTAGGCATGCTGAGACCAGACAGAACAGAAACAGGAAAAAATGATTCGGGGGACAAATGAGCAATATTTGTGGTGAGTTGGGCAGGTAGAAAGAAATACAGTTTGGGCCTGGACAATCCCTTTAAGGACAGTTTCGCATGTGGGAGGATGCAGGTTATCTCCACTAGTCTTGCCCGCTGTTGGGGGGGCATAGAACAATGTGTATGCATATGGGTTCATATACCTCCCCATACAGTAACACTTGCACTGGTAATTAGTGATATCACAAGGTAGTGTACCGCCATATTGATGGGGCATTTTAGCTGGACCCGGTCCCACACTGTATTAGGGCAAATTGTGGATCCGAAAAACATGGAGACCAGGTGTGTGTTAAACCTTTTGCGAAACGAAACATCCAGCCCTCTATAGCAGTGTTTCCCAACCAGTGTGCCTCCAGCTGTTGCAAAACTACAACTCCCAGCATGCCCGCACAGCCAAATGCTGTCCGGGCATGCTGGAAGTTGTAGTTTTGCAACAGCTGGAGGCACACTGGGAAACACTGCTTTATAGAACTGTCCTATCCTTGTCTGTAAAACGGACCACAATAGAAAATGCTCTATTTTTATTTATTTTTGCACGACTGCGGAACGGACATACGGATGCGGACGACATACGGGTGTGCTTTCCGCGTCTTTTGCCGGCCCATTGAAGAGAATAGGTCCGCATATGACCGGCAAAATATGCAGATTGGGTGCAGACCAAAAATACGTTTGTATGCATGAGCCCTGACAGCTTCTCACATTGTTTTACTGCCCAGTGCTGAATTGTGACAGAAAATGCCACCGTATGAAATGGAAGGCATAGCAAGTAGTGCGCCATATTACCACGTCATAGAGCGCTAATACTTCTGTGAAAAGTGACCATTTAAGCCGCGGCCATGTGGTGACGCCTCATCGGCTGAAATCCAGCCCTGTGCAGGTTGTGCCGCCATAGATGGCCATGGGGCCGTACTGCACCTCTGTGCGTCTCATGTTGAGGGTTGTATCTCCCTGAGTGATACAAAACTTGAGAAGAGGTTCTTTGTAAGGGGCATCCGGTGCCATGCTAAGGCGGCATACAGCAGAACACAACCATCGGGACGGCATGTGCCGCCCTACTGCCTCTTCACAGAACCGCTGTGTGTGTTTGAAGCATTACACACGGTACAAGTTATGACAAGCTTGCCGCAATGTGAGATAGGAAGTGGTTGTAGCATTGTGGCTATGAAGTAGGTGTAAATAGTACGGTGGACTACATGGCGGTATGTGTAACGCCCTGCCCGCTGCCTGTACAGGAGAACGGAGAGCTGGGGCCCCGCAGCAGGAAATGCGTGCCGGCTAGATGTGAACACTACAGGGTGGTGTGCTGTGATGTATTGGCAGGATCTCGCCACTAGAGGGCTCCCTGTAATTAAACCCCCCTTTAGGGTGCATTCAGACGATACTGGCCATGTGTGTTCCGCATTTTGTGGCCTGCACTATATAGAGAATGCCTATTCTTGTCCTCAACCGCAGACAAGAATAGGACATGCTCCGTATTTCTTGTTGGGCCGCGGAACGGAACAACGGATGCGGACAGCCCATAGTGTGCTGTCTGCATCTTTTGCAGCCCCGTTGAAATGAATGGGTCCGCACTCGTTTCGCAAAATTGCAGAACAGATGCGGATCCATTTATACAGTCATGTGAATGCAACTGAGATCCCGGTTCTGTAGACACGGTGTAAATATACAGCAAAGCCTGTGCGTGGGGCATCCTGCTGGTCGGGCGCCTGTGCGTGGGGCATCCTGCTGGTCGGGCGCCTGTGCGTGGGGCATCCTGCTGGTCGGGCGCCTGTGCGTGGGGCATCCTGCTGGTCGGTCAATTTTTATTTTTTTTGTGTAAAACATTGTAATAAACTTGCCGCAACAATTAAAGGACTTTTCCAAGTGCATTAGAAATTTTGCCCATGATAACTAATGCATTAAAATAAGTATATACTTGCTCCCCTCTTTCCCCTGCACCGTTTTCTGCGCCACCGCCCCAGTCTGTATGCAAGGCTATAGCGGTGATGTATGCAGTATGCGCTGTGTACCTGCATGTCACCGCTGCAGCCTGGTATACAGACAGCTGGAGGACTGATCGGTGGCGCAGGGAACAGCGCAACAGAGAGGAGTATGTCATCCATTTCCTTTTTTTATTTTTTCCCCATTCTAAAGCATTGGGTGGCATGGGACAAATGTATAATGAACTTGGACAGCCTAATTTAAGGGTTTGGTCAGGATTAGAAATACAGGCCTGCTTTCTGTCCGAAACTGCACCTCTGTTCATGGGTTGTGGATGGTGTTGCAACTCTGCTCTGTTAAAGTGAATGAACTGCAGTACCACACACAACCTGTGGACGACAGGGGTGCTGTTTTTGGAAAAAAGCATGCATTTTTTCCAATGCTGTACAACCTGTCTAAGCTTCTGAGTAGAGATCTAAGGTTGCAGATGGTGACCCTGCTTGCAGTCCTTAGTGTTCCTCTGGGTGGGCACGGCTTATAGCGTAGCTGGGCTGGCACTTCACCTTATAGTAAAGTGTAGAATATGGCAATAAACTGTGCTGCATATGTATGCCACTACCCACCTATACGGTGGCCTACATTGCAGCCTTCCATTGGGATACGTTCATGACCGAAAGGAAAAGAGCTGTGAACAAGCCATCAGTATCTGATCGGTGGTGGTCTGACACCCAGGACCCCCGCTGATCAGCTGTTTGAGAAGGCGCTGCTGCTCTCTGCTTTCCCCAGGCCAAGTGATGTCATGTGACCTAGGCCCAGCTCAGCCCCATTGAAGTGAGGGCTGAGTGCTATACAATGTCCTGGGGGCGAAGGCCGCGCCGGTATCTTCTAAGGCCTTATGCACACAACCGTTGTGTGCATCCGTGGCCGTTTTCCGTTTTTTTTTTTTTTTCACCGACCCATTGACTTTCAATGGGCCCGTGGAAAAATCGTAAAATGCACCGTTTGGCAGCCGCATCCGTGATCTGTGTTTCCTGGCTGTGAAAAAAATATGACCTGTCCTATTTTTTTCACGGCCAACGGTTCACGGACCCATTCAAGTCAATGGGTCCGTGAAAAATCACGGATGCACACAAGATTGTGATCCGTGTCCGTTTTTCCTATCATTTCAATGGCAAACTTGACTTAGATTTTTTTTTTCATTTTTCATGTCCGTGGATCCTCCAAAAAACAAGGAAGACCCACGGACGAAAAAACGGTCACGGACCTACGGACCCCGTTTTTGCAGACCTTAAAAAAAGAAAAACCCCTTTAAGGCCACTTTCACACTGGTGTCTTGGTTTCCGTTTGCAAAATCCGTTCAGGGCTCTCACAAGCGGTCCAAAACGGACCAGTTTTGCCCTAATGCACTCTGAATGGATAAGGATCCGTTCAGAATGCATCAGTTTGCCTCCGTTCAGTCTACATTCCACTCTGCCCGGATAATCCGACTGCCCGGAGAAGGTGGTCACAGGTATGTGTCTGGTGGAGTACTGGGCTTTCTGCCGGCTGTACGGATCTGAGTTGCTTCAGTGATGACTCAAAAGTAATAAAGAAACATCAGAGTAATAAAGCTGACGTGGGAGCTCACTGGGTACTGCCGACAGGAGTGTGCCCGCCGGAGGATCACCCAGTGCTGGACAGCTGCAGAGCACCTTCATCCCACAGATAGAGCTCGGCTGCGTTACATGGCAGGAATGTGACCTTTTAGAGGAAGATTACCGGGGCATGACAAAGGCTATATGAAGACCTCCTCCGTGGCTGGCTGTGATCGTCTGTGGAGAGGGCTCAGGTAAAGTGGTCTCTGTACATCAGCTGTACTGTATAGAGCGGTCTCTTAGGGTAGTAGTCGGCCATGGTGGGTGTGATCGTCTGCGGAGAGGGCTCAGGTAAAGTTGTCTCTGTACATCAGCTGTACTGTATAGAGCGGTCTCTTAGGGTAGTAGTCGGCCATGGTGGGTGTGATCGTCTGCGGAGAGGGCTCAGGTAAAGTGGTCTCTGTACATCAGCTGTACTGTATAGAGCTGTCTCTTAGGGTAGTAGATGGCCATGGTGGGTGTGATTGTCTGGGGAGTCTTCCTCAGCTTTTTGTCTGATTCACTTGTAGGTACTCCCAGCAATGGATGTGGGTTCTCTTCTATTGGTGTGTGATGGATTGTATTACTGGGCAAGTTATCCATTGTAGTGGTATGACTGTGTGCTTGATTCTATCCTCCCTGTAGTCTCTGCACTTGGAGAGTTTTGATTAGGTTAACATGATTTTTTCTAGTTAGTTACTGATGCAGTACATTACTGTGCTCCCAGTCTACAAGGTGTCTGCGTGTGATTGGCCGGGGCTGCACTTTGGCTTTCTGTCGCACTTTCCATGTCCACCCGCCTGCTCCTGCTTTGAAGTACAGCTGGAGCTTAATAGTTAAAATCAATTAAAAGCGCTACAAAAAGTTTAGGTGTAGCTCCAGCCTGAGTGGTATCCTTAAAGGGGTGGTGCTGCAAAAAAAAGTTTTTTACTTTTTCAAACCAGCTGTTAGGGCTTATGCACACAAACGTATTTTTTTTGCCGGCATCCGATCCACACCCATTCACTTCAGTGGGGCTGCAAAAGATGCGGACAGCACACGGTCTACTGTCCGCATCCGTATGTCCGTTCTGTGGCATTCGCAAAAATATAGAACATATCCTGTTAATGTCCTCAATACGGACAAGGATAGGACTGTTCTATGTGGGGCTGGACATTCCTTTCCGCAAAATGCAGAAGGCACGCGGCCAGTATCCATGTTTTGCGGATCCGCAAAGCAGGCAATGGTCGTGTGCATGAGTCCTTGCAGGGAGAGAGCTGCAGCAGAAGGGGCACGCCCAGCCTGAAGAGAATCTAGCAGAAGAATTGGAGCACTGGATGAGGAGATCTCAGGACCCATGTGAGGTACAGGGCTGGCTCTAGCCTTGTTAGAAAGGCATTGCCATGTACTATATCAGTGATGGCGAACCTATGGCACGGGTGCCAGAGGCGGCACTCAGAGCCCTCTCTGTGGGCACCCGCGCCTTGGAAAAAGTCTATGGTGTACCAATATGCTTTAGACTTTTCCTACCATTCATCAGCACAGGGTGCACTATGAACAGCACAGGCAGCACACTGAATGTAGGCTATTAAGCTATTATAGCGAAATAATAAAGTACTTGGAAGATATACTATGTTGGTATTTAGGTTAAATTGCCGTGTTGGCACTTTGCGATAAATAAGTGGGTATTTGGTTGCAGTTTGGGCACTCGGTCTCTAAAAGGTTCACCATCACTGTACTATATGATGCCGATTTCATTTTTACATCAATAATGGCATAGCCCCTTTAATGTTATGGCTGATTAATGTATACCAATGTTGATGGCTTCTCACATACTTTGTAAGGCTGGATATGGATGGATGTTGACCTCCAGATGGGTCTGTGTGTTTATTTTTTTCAGTTTTCTGGACCTATTCACTTGAATGAATGAGTCTTAGATGGAAAATGAAGAAGACCTGCGCATGGTAGGAGTGGGAATTGCAATGGGTCTGTGCGCTGGAAGGAAAGCACTGGTCTGAATCCGGTCTCGGCATCCAGACTGATGTGATCTGTGGTAACCACATCGTACAAACACTCTGCTTGCTGGCTACATCTACCAGTCGGACGCAGCAGTGTCTAGACCCGGTAATAGGTGTGTACTGCTGTTCACTACAGCCTCATTCACACGTCTGTGATTTCCATCAGTGATTGTGGCTTGTGTTTTCAGGTTCGGGTTATCTAAGAATTCCGTTATGGATTTGTGTACATAAATTATGGTCCTTTGGTAGCGAATCCATAACGGAAGTCTTAGATAACCCAAACCTTGTACGCCGAACCTGAAAACACAAGTTCGCTCATCCCTAAGGGTCCATTCACACATCTGTATGTGTTTTTGCGGATCTGCAAAACACGGACACCGTCAATGTGCTTTCTCCAATTTGCGGACCGCATATCGCCTGCACTATAATAAAAAATGCCTAATCTTGTCTGCAATTGCGGACAAGAATAGGACATGTTCTTTTTTTTTTACGGGGGGGGGGGGCAGAATTGCAGACGTGTGAATGGAGCCTTATTGTGATCCAAAACCAGGAGTGGAACCTCCACAGAGAAGTTATAAGTGAAAGATCTGCACCTGCTCTGTGTTTAGAGCCGCACCTGGTTTTGGCTCAGAATCGCTGATGGAAATCACTGACGTGTGAATGAGACGTAAGGGTGCAGCTATGAGTGTCGTGGGAGATTTAATGTAGTGATTGTGCAATGCGACAGTTGCAGAAAATCCAGACATAACGGCCCATTGGCCATAAGATTGGAAAGACTTATTTCATTCGTCTCTCGTTCTTTTGCCGAAAATATAATAAAAGTTGCACCGCCGTTGAATTAGATTCGGCGTATTATTATTAGTCTGACCTCTGGTGGTTGTTTTTCCTTATGACAGGTTCATGTTCACTTAGACTGGTCTAATTTATTTGCGCGTGAAATAAGTCGCGCTTCACCGCACAAAACAGATGAAGAAAAGTACGCCTGGAGTGGAGTAGAAATTAGACCGGTTTTGTGACAAATTCAGGCGCAAAAGAAGCGCACTTACATAAATAGGTCAGAAAAAAGTTAGAAAACTTCTGAGTTGGGCTACTTTCACACCTGCGTTAGGTGCGGATCCGTCTGTTATCTGCACAGACGGGTCCGCACCTATAATGCAAACGCTTGTATCCGTTCAGAATGGATCCACTTGCATTACCATGAACACTGACTTACACTGAAAATCGGTGGGAGGCGGATCCGTTTTCAATTGCACCATATTGTGTCAGTGAAAATGGATCCGTCCCCCTTGACTTACATTGTAAGTCAGGTCGGATCCGTTTGGCGCCGCACCGCCAGGTGGACACCAAAAGGCTGCAAGCAGCGTTTTGGTGTCCGCCTCCAGAGCGGAATGGAGGCAGAACGGAGGCATTCTGAGCAGATCCTTGTCCATTCAGAATGCATTGGGGCTAAACTGATCCGTTTTGTGCCGCTTGTGAGAGCCCTGAAATGGATCTCGCAGGCGGACCCAGAAATGCCAGTGTGAAAGTAGCCTTAGTCCAAAAAATCTAAATGGACAAATGAGGCGCAATTTCAGTGGTAAATGCAGCTGAAAAAATAACTAAGGGCTCATGCACATGAACGTATTTTTTTCCTTGTCCGTTCCATAAATTATTATTTTTTTGCAGGCCGTTTGCAGAACCATTCATTTCAATAGGTCCGCAAAAAAAAAAAGGGAGATTACTCCGTGTGCATTCCGTTTCCTTGTGTCCGTTCCGCCAAAAAATAGAGCATGTCCTATTGTCCGCATTACAGACAAGGATGGGACTGTTCTATTAGGGGCTAGCTGTTCCGTTCCGCAAAATATGGAATGCACAAGGACGTCATACACATTTTGCGGGTCGCAGACTACATACAGTCGTGCGCATGTGCCCTAAAGCAGCATTTTTTAGACTAAAAACAAGTGCAGTTTAGTAAATGTGCCCCACAGGCGTTACTGTAAGTCACACGACACGCCTGTGTTTTTACAGCCACCGCTCTGAAATGGTCACCCGACGGCAAGTTGCAGACAAGTCACACATATGTGTCCTGTAGCCCTACCCTAAGGCCTCTATCACACGAGCATGACTGATTAGGTCCGGATGCGTTCAGTGAAACTCGCACTATTTTGCAAGCAAGTTCAGTCAGTTTTGTCTGCGATTGCGTTCACTTTTTACCGCGCGGGAGCAATGCGTTTTGATGCGTTTTTCACGCGTGTGAACCATCAGTGAAAAACACATCGCACCGCACTTGCTTAAGGATGCAATGCGTTTTTCACGCAGCCCCATTCGCTTCTATGGGGCCAGGCCTGCGTGAAAAAAAGAATATAGAACATGCTGCGATTTTCACGCAACGCAGAACTGATGCGTGAAAAACTAAGCTCATGTACAAAGCACCATAGAAATGAATGGGTCAGGATTCAGTGTGGGTGTGCTATGCGTTCACGTCACGCATTGCACCCATGCGGAAAACTCGCTCGTGTGATAGGGGCCTAAGAGTTCGTATTCACTGCAGCAACCAGTTATCTTGAAAATAGCAAGAAATTGAAACCCAAAGAGGTCATTTATCAAAGCTCATCTTTTTACACCAGTCTTTGATAACCCCTGCACTGCCAGAGGAAGCGCCTAATTTATGATGAGGCACAGGACTTGTCATAAATTAGGCAGACCTCTGGCAGTGCCCCTGGCCGGTGTAGTTATCACTGTTTCTAGGTGTATATTTTAGTAAATTTGCTAGGGTCGATGTCCCGACCCCCAGGATGGTATAGAAACAAAATATTGCTGCATGAAGAAAAATCGTAAAAAAAAAAAAGGGGGCTTGCTACATTTGTTTATGCCAAGAATTTTGTAATTGACCCCCCCCCCCCCCCCAAAGTATATGAGAAAACCGCAGAAACCTGGTAAGGCTACTTTTACACTTGCGGCAGAGTGATTCGGCAAGCAGTTCCGTCGCCGGCAATCTGCATGCAAACGGACAGCATTTGTAGACTGATGCGTATCCGTCTCACAAATGTATTGCAAGAACGGATCCGTCTGTCCGTTTGTCATACGGACAAAAGGATCCGTTTCTATATTTATTTATTTTTCACATTTTTACCGGTCTGTGCATGCCGAAGACATCCTGATGCTTCCTGAACGGATCGCTCTCCATTCAGAATGCATGGTGATAAAACTGATCAGTTATTTTCCGGTATTTAGCCCCTAAGATGGAACTCGGTGCCGGAAAATAAAAACGCTAGTGTGAAAGTACCCTGAGCCGTATCACCTCACCTTCTAGGAAATGGCTCAGTAGCTGGACTGAGATCTGATGGTGTTGGGGAGTCACTTCTGGAGGGCCGAGCTTTCTTTATTTACGGATGGATCTGATTGAACTATTGTCTATGAAGACACTGAAATATTCAATTTCATGACCTTTTGAAGCACTGGCAGATGTTAGGCCATCAGGGATGGATCCAATACTGTTGATTGTAGGACTAGGTCCACTCCATTTTGCAGGATTTAGTGGCCTGGCAACGAGAATTTGATAAACGTCAGAAGTTACAAATTCCTAGGTGCATTTCTGGAATGTTATTTCTTTGGCGCTGTACTTTGTCAGACTGTTAATAAGTGATGCACAAATTCATCATTGTTTTTTTTTCTTGCAGACTAACCCCACCGCCAAGATGTCAAGCAAAAGAGCAAAGACAAAAACCACCAAGAAGCGCCCCCAGCGCGCAACATCCAATGTATTTGCTATGTTTGACCAGTCCCAAATCCAGGAGTTTAAGGAAGCCTTCAATATGATCGATCAGAATCGGGATGGTTTTATTGATAAGGAGGATTTGCACGATATGCTCGCTTCCCTTGGTGAGTAAAGTAATTCTGGAACAACAATGTGATCATTGCTTCCCCAATATGGTAGAGATCGATTGTCAGGCAATGGTTTGCAGGAAATGAATACATTTATTACATTCTGCATTGACTAGGCCTCCAATAGACCTCATGCACACGACTGTTATTCTGTTCCGCATCCAAGCCGCAGTTTTTGCTACTCGGATGCGGACCCATTCACTTCAAGGGGGCCGCAAAAGATGCGGACAGCACTCTGTGTGCTGTCTGCATCCGTTGCTCCGTTCCGTAGCCCCGCAAAAAAAAGAAAAAAAATATACCCTGTCCTATTCTTGTCTGTTTTGCGGACAAGATTGAATTAATACAGAGAAAAGGGCAAAACGGGAAAAATCTGCGCATATGTGTATATATAATTAATTCTGTGCTAAATTCATTCTAACCAATTTTAGTTCATCTATATCAAACCTGTGGGGTCCGACCCCCGGCAACCCCATTGATCAGCTGTTT
This sequence comes from Bufo gargarizans, assembly GCF_014858855.1. Taxonomy (NCBI): domain Eukaryota; kingdom Metazoa; phylum Chordata; class Amphibia; order Anura; family Bufonidae; genus Bufo; species Bufo gargarizans. The sequence goes on from NC_058084.1 coordinate 141,559,476, forward strand.
GAAGAGAAGACAGCCTCGTACGAGCACTCGTTCTCCTCACTGCTTGCTGTCGACATTGCAGCGGTGAGCAATGTAATTCCAGCTCCTCCGTCCCATTCACTTCTATGGGATGACTCCCACCTATTCAAGTGAATAGAGATGACAAAGCTGAAATTATACATGCTCGCCACTGCAATGTCGATCTGATATTGATGACCTACCTACAATGTGATCATTGCCTCCCCCAATATGGCACTGAGTAAATTGCAACAGCGCCTCCAATGGCACCTGTAACCTATATTCTGGTGACAGGCAGGGTTGGCTCTTATATCAGAAGGGCTCCTACTTTATAAAAGAAGAAATTCCAGTAATTAAGGGACACAGATGACAGACATAGGCCTCATGCACACGTTGTGGTCCCCAATGCACGGGAAACATCCGTGTGGCGGCTGGGACAGATCAAGACCCATTCAACTTGAATGGGTACGTGATCGCACCACAAAGAAATAGAACATGTTCTGCACTGTTGCCCCGGATTGCGGACCCATTCAAGTTTACGGGCTGCAATACGGCTGAGTAATGGCAGTGTGCACGAGGCCATAGTGGGCATCATGCAAAAAATCAGCCACGGAATTGAGATGCAGCAGATTTAAAACTTGAACCGCATGGCATGAATCTGCAGCACATCCACTGTGTGAACATACCCCTTTCACACAAGCGAGTTTTCCGCACGGGTGCAATGCGTGACGTGAACGCATAGCATCCGCACTAATCTTGACCCATTCATTTCAATGGGTCTGTACATGAGCGTTGGTTTTCACGCAACGCAGGCCCCGTAGAAGTGAATGGAGCTGCGTGAAAATCGCATACGCAAGCAAGTGTGGATGCGATGAGTTTTTCACAGATGGTTGCTAAGAGATGTTTGTATATCTTAAGTTTTGCACCCACACGATAAAAACTGAATGCGATCGCATGCAAAACTGATCGAACTTGCTTGCAAAATGGCGCATTTTTGTCTGCAAGGGGCCTAACTGTTTTCAGGTACTTATACGGATAACTGAGACATCAATGACTATAAATAATTATTTTTATGTTTGTCCTACTCGTTTAAGGCTACTTTCACACTAGCATTCAGAACGGATCCGTCTGCATTATATTGTAAAAAAAATTCTAAGTGTGAAAGTAGCTTCAGACGGATCCGTCCAGACTTTTACATTGAAAGTCAATGGGGGACGGATTCGTTTGAAGATTGAGCCATAGTGTCATCTTCAAACGGATCCGTCCCCATTGACTTACACTGTAAGTCTGGACGGATCCGCGCGCCAGGCGGACACCCGAACGCTGCAAGCAGCGTTCAGGTGTCCGCCTGCTGAGCGAAGCGGAGGCTGAACGCTGCCAGACTGATGCATTCTGAGCGGATCCGCGTCCACTCAGAATGCATTAGTGCTGGACGGATGCGTTTGGGGCCGCTTGTGAGCCCCTTCAAACGGAACTGGAGCTCCCTGTCTCCTCTCAGGGGGCCTGTCCTTTTTTGCAGCAGCGCGCTCTCCCTGTAACTCACAGCTTCTAACAGAAGATAGGGCTAGTGGCAGTTGAAAAATGGAGCTCTGCATGTGCAACCACCTCAGCAAGGTGGCCCGAGAAATATGAAATGGACAAACAGCAGGTGGCGCTATATAGGTGCACTTTGAGTAACTATGTGCCTCTAATAATTTTTTAATTACACACAGTTACAAAAGTATTCAGATGCTACTTTCCGAAATGTAGAATATTTTTGTGGGACAACCCCTTTAACTATCTACCAAGAAAATGCATATTCAACGTTTCACATTCAGTGCTTGCATGAGGGGGGAATGAAATTTGGCCCTTATTTCTATCCCTTAGAAGACACTAATTGTGTTGGGTTAAACAGACCCATTAATTCTTTTAGTTTTTGTTAAATTGGATATTGTACAGTGCCTTGATCAGAACAAGCAGAGAATGCTGGGAGATTTTAGCTCTGAAGCTTGCAGAATAGTGAATGCGGCTCTGGGTGATATTACAGGCTGTAATGAAGAGTCAATCAAATATATGTAATATGTCTACACAGTAAAGCTTGATCTGTGGTCCATCTATGGTGGAGGTTCTGTTAGGAGGCTCCATCACAGACTCCAGCACGACTGTGGTACAAAATACCACTGAATGCAGCAGAATGACCGAAACCTGAAATCCATTGTGCGCTTGCACTGTTGGTGTTTATCATGTGCAGGATGCAGCACAGATTTAAAACTAGCCTTAAAGGATGGTCCCATTACAACAACTTATCCCCTATCCGTGGAGGGGAATAAGTGTCTGATTGGTGGGGGGCTCTGCTGATCACAAGAACGGGACCTTGTGGGCTCACTTTTGAATGGAGTGACAGACCTGCATGGCCGCCGTTTCATTCAACACTATGGAACTGCTGGATATGGCTGATTACAAGCGCTCGGCTGTCTCCAGCAGGCCTATAGAGTTGAATGAAGCCGCACTGAGCATGTGTGACCACTGGTCCATTCACCTGAAGGAACACAGGCCCCTGTTCTCATGATCAGCAGGGGCTCAACCGATCAGACACTTCCCCCTATTCTGTGGCTAGGGAATAAGCGGTTGTAATAGGATAACCCCTTTTAATTCATAGATTGAATAATAATCAATACTACTTTTTTTCTTTTTCTTTCCACCCTTCAGGTAAGAACCCTACAGAAGAATATTTGGAAGCCATGATGAATGAAGCACCCGGACCCATTAACTTCACCATGTTTCTTACCATGTTTGGAGAGAAGCTGAATGGTACAGATCCAGAGGATGTGATCAGAAACGCGTTTGCGTGCTTTGATGAAGATGGTATTGGTATGTAAACGGTTCTGAGGGGGCAGAAAACTGAATAGTGAATTGTGAAACGCTGATGGCAGGTTGTGGTCCGTGCACAGTAAAATAAAAGGGTGAAGAAATGCCTTTAATACATGGATTATTAGTGGGTGTACTCCACATGAGAACTGGAGGAAGGGGCAGGCAGTGCATTTTCTGTGCAATGATCGATCTAAGCCATGATAGGGCCTGGCACCTTCACATAGGAAGATAACCTGCCTGTGACTAGTGGTGAACAGAGGTGAAGCGAGTTGATCGCCACTCGCCTATTTCCATTTATTGACTGCACATGATGGGATGCACTGCCAATAACATATAAGAGGTCCAATCAACCACAAACAAGCAATTGATCAATTGTCGTTCCATCACTGGCCATTTTTACAGAGGGCTATGTTTGTGATCAAGTAATTATCGCCCTGTGTAATGGGGTACCCCACTGTGGAGCAACAGGAAATCCCAGTAAGATAACTGCTTGGATTTTCTGTTTTAAAAGGGTATTCCCTATCCACCTCTGGGACAGACACCCCCTTCCCTTATCTTGCACGGTGAGGCGGTTGCTGATCACCATATGTTTTTGAAGTGTGGGAGGTGGAGGAAACCCGTGCAGTCATGTGGAGAATGTTGGCTGCATGCAGGTGTTTTGGGTTAGATTCTAACCCAGTACCCAAGTGCTGCAAGGCAACCGTGCTAAGCATTGTGCTGTCCATAGATGGATCTATAAAACTCCATGTCCCTAGGTGATGCTCGGAGCTCACCTTCTCCCCCTCGCTGTACCCCTGCACAGGTCAGAGAGCATACCTAGAAGACTCTACCATGAAAGTCAGCGAGTCCCCTCCTGCCTGTTGTCTCTATGGCCCATTTGGCTGCTGTAAAGCATATATGCGGAATACAGTGGCTGCCTACATCATCATGTACAGAAAGCGGAATAAAAAAAGATCTGCAATCAGAAAATAAAAACTGATTAGAAAAAAAAGTGTCACTATCTGGTTTTAATTAGTTAAAAAAAAAAGGTGATGCATTCCCTTTAAGATAAAGTTTTCGTTAAAGATAGTTGTGTTGGGGGTGAAGTCTTAAAGGCATTGTTCACCTTTTATTAAGTGATGGCCTATACCTAGAATAAGTGATTACTAGCTGATAGCCTGGGGTCCGAAATCCCTTATTGGCAGGGGTCAGACACTATGCGCCCCTGCCAATCAGCTTGTGATGGCCTTTTCAGAAGATTGTCTCCCTTTTTAGTTGGAAAGTTGTCATTTTTGATCATTGTGTTCTCTCTGCCCGCAGGTCATATACCAGAAGAATATCTAAGAGAGCTGCTGACCACAATGGGAGACAGATTCACAGACGAGGAGGTGGACGAGCTGTTCAGAGAAGCACCGATTGACAAGAAGGGCAATTTCAATTACATTGAGTTTACACGCATCCTGAAACACGGCGCTAAGGACAAGGATGATTAAGTCTTTGCCTTGGTCTCCACTGTAGCTTTCTGCTCTGAGTTCCTTCTCCTGGTAGATCTGTGCATGCATATAGCTCTGTAAACCTTCTTTGTGTATTTATGGATTTTTTTTCCAAGCCAGTATGGCGTACGCACATCTATAAGCAAACTGGAAACCGAAGATGTAATTGTAACATTTTACTAGGAAGTATAAAGAATTGCTGCACAGCAGACCAAATGATTCTGTTTTTTGACTCAAGCTGGATTTTTTGCAATTTTTGTAAAAAAACAAAAAAAAATAATTTAAAATAAAATGAAAATAAAGAACTGTCTATAAAAATTGTATCTTGGTGTGGTCTGGCAGAGTGGAAACAAATGATGCTCCAAGTGGCTGGTTGAAGTGAAAATGTCACTGTACCTCTTCACTTCCAATATGCTAAATCTCTCCGACTTGTTTCACCTGCTAAAGGTCACACAATCTATCTGGCAGCTGCCGCCACTGCACATTGTTCTTTCATCTTCTGGATATTATATTTCTCAGACTCTCACACTTTTAAGTATTGAGGAAGATGCACAAGGGTGCCTCATCGGGGTTTAGCAAGGAGAGTACACCATCAGCATGTTTAAAGGTCAAACAGATACACTTTTATTTTCAGATCAGTTGCAATATTTCAACCTTTTTATAAAATAAAAGTGTTTTTATCAGACTGTGTCAGAGTGGTGTTTGTCTCGTGTAGAAATGCGTCCTGATATTAAAGGGGTTTTCTGAGATTTTGATACTAATGACCTATCCTCAGGATAGGCCGTCGGTACCTGATTGGTGGGGGTCTGACATCCAGGCTGTTTGAGAAGGCACGGGCGTTCCTGTGAGCGCCGCAGCCTTCTCCGTGCTCGCTAAGCACAGCGCCGTACATTGTATAGCGGTTGTGCGTAGTATCGTGCTCGGCCCCATTGAAGCACAGCCGCTGCACCATGTACAGCGCTGTGCTTAGTAAGCACAGAGAAGGTTGCGGCACTCACAGGGGGTCCTGGATGTCAGATCCCCACCGATCTAATACCGAGGACCGATCCTGAGGATAGGTCATCAAAGTCTCAGAAAACCCCTTTAAAGTATCTTATGCTTTCATTAGATATGGAAACCAAGAGCAGGGCTGAGTCGAAGAAACGTCATGGCATTTATTCCAGCTTGCATACAACAATTGCTGGCAGTGCACGATATGGTAATTGGCTTCTGTGCTCTAGAGATGAGACCACCCATCATGAAGAAGAAAATTATTGATTTCATAATCCGGCTTTAGAGAATTACTGAGAATTACTACCTATGACTTCAGAAATATAATGAAATCTTAAGTTTCGATTGGTAGGGGTCAAAGGGCTGAGGTTCTACTGAGTTCTAAATAAAGAGGAGCACCTTTTATCTGAGTGCTATGGTTCTCCTCGGGAGTGGAGTGGTTGTGTATGGGCTCAAAGCAGATCAGGACCAAAGGGGCATGATGCTCAGGTTATGATCCTCACTAGCGTTGAGCGAAGCGAGCTTCGGATGCTTTATCTGAAGTCTTTGTTCAAAACTTTGGAATAATACTGTATGGAGATTCGTCTCTGTACAGTATTACAATGTATGGGCTCTGATGAGCCAAAATAAGTTATTTGCAAAGTCTTGCATGACTAGTTGATTTTTTTAAAAACTTGAAACCGAACTCTGCTTTGGTTCCGACTAGTACAGTATTATTCCGAAGTTTTAGACGAAGAGACTTCGGATGACGCATCCAAAGCTTGATTCGCTCTACACTAATCCTCATTTTAAAGGGGACCTGTCGGCTCTCCTGACTAGTCTGTCATACCAGCCAATGGCTTGTGCCTCCTCTTACTTGTGAACGTGTCATTGCCGAGGGGTTTCCAGATCTACTTGAAGCATAAGTTTGTATTAATCTTTCTCAATCGTGAAAAGACATCCTGTTACAGGGACACTGAGTTTTTTTGTAAAACTTTTGATATGTCCTAAAGACACATAACATTTTTTGATTTGGGGAAGGGGGGGGGGGGTATTTACTGTTGAGACTCCCATCGATCCTTAGAACAAGGAGAGAAGTGCTCCTATAGCGCACACACTCCTCGCTGCTGTGGACGGACTAGAGATGGGCACATAGGCTACCATTGATTCCCATCTGGTAAGGCGAGGAGAGAGCGCAATATGCGCACGCTTCTCTTTCTACGATCGGTGGCGGTCTCAGTGCTATAATCCCCACTGACCCCAACTTTTGATATGTCAAAATTATATCAAAAGTTTTTGACCCTTTAAGACTAGTACTAAGGCTGAAGCTCAGCCTGTGTTTGTGGGAGGGGCGGAGGAGGCCTATTTAGCGCCGCCTCACGCTCCCATCAGAGACGCCGCGCTTTCACGTGACGTCTCTGCGCATCGAGGACTCAGTGCCGCTGCTGTTTGCCCACGCTGCTGCTCCTTCAGCCTCCGCGCGATACAGTACCTCCCCTGGAACCACGCTCCCCCGGTAAGCCAAGCGGCGCCTTGAGCTGCTCCCTGTTTGGGAGCCTCGGCGCCGCGCTCTCACATACCCACATGTCGCTTCCTGGCCGCCTCTCGCTGATCGCCAGGCAGCATCAAAACCGGGTCCCCAGCGCTCCCACTCACCGGGCATGTCCGCAACCTGGCCCCACCTCCTGCACCGGCTGGTCTCCAGGCAGCACGGACGCCGGACGCCTTCCCCCCCTCTCCACCATTAACCCCTTCATCTGGCAACAGCATCCTGGCTTCATCTGGGTGCTTAAAAAATGTGCACTCAAAATGCTCAACTTGCAAACCTGACAGCTGAGGCCTCCCCACAAGCGGGGGCCTCAGCAAAAACAGCACACTGCATATTTCATTTCACGCCATTATCTGCCAGCAGAGTCATGTCAATGTTTTTCTTCCTTAAAATTTCATCCACGTTATCGTCTGCCACGCAGCAGATTCATGTCATTTTTTCTCAGGTTCGCTTACGCTATTGTCTGCCACGCAGCAGATTCATGTCATTTTTCCTTAGGTTCGCTCACGCTATTGTCTGCCACGCAGCAGATTCACGTCACTTTTCCTCATGTTCGCTCACGCTGTTGTCTGCCACGCAGCAGATTCATGTCACTTTTCCTCATGTTCGCTCACGCTATTGTCTGCCACGCAGCAGATTCATGTCAATTTTCCTTCCTTAAGTTCCATCCACGCTATTGTCTGCCACGCAGCAGATTCAGGTCTACTTCCTCATGTTCGCTCACGCTATTATCTGCCACGCAGCAGATTCATGTCACTTTTTTCTCATGCTCGCTCACGCTATTGTCTGCCACGCAGCAGATTCATGTCAATTTTCCTTCCTTAAGTTCCATCCACGCTATTGTCTGCCACGCAGCAGATTCAGGTCAACTTCCTCATGTTCGCTCACGCTATTATCTGCCACGCAGCAGATTCATGTCACTTTCCTCAGGTTCGCTCACGCTATTATCTGCCACGCAGCAGATTCATGTCAATTTTCCTTCCTTAAAGCTTCATCCACGCTATTGTCTGCCACGCAGCAGATTCATGTCACTTTCCTCAGGTTCTGCCACGCAGCAGATTCATGTCAATTTTCCTTCCTTAAAGTTCCATCCACGCTATTGTCTGCCACGCAGCAGATTCAGGTCAACTTCCTCATGTTCGCTCACGCTATTATCTGCCACGCAGCAGATTCATGTCACTTTCCTCAGGTTCGCTCACGCTATTATCTGCCACGCAGCAGATTCATGTCAATTTTCCTTCCTTAAAGCTTCATCCACGCTATTGTCTGCCACGCAGCAGACTCATGTCGAATTTCTTCCTTAAGTTTTATCCACGCTATGGTTTACCACGCAGCAGAACACCTCAGTTCTCGAGCATGTTTCAGATTTCATCCACCGCCTCGACACGTATCAGGCACAGGTTCACACGCTCGCGCACCACTCACCCGCCCCGTCCCGACCCAGGCGCTTCAACGCGCCTCACGAGCTTCACTTCCAGCCCGCAGCTAGTTCACGGGTTCGGCTGCCTGTAAGGCATCGGATCATTCAGGGGCCGTCCTTCGCACCCTGATTCACGCCAGGATTTCACCTTCTCCTGCTTATCTCAACATCACCCCATGTTTCTAGGGTCCCTCCGGAGGCCTGCTCGTGTCAAAATTCGCTAGGCGAATTCCCCAAGGTACCAGTCCTAGGTCACCTTTTTCATCCAGGTCGTTTTCATTTACGATTTCATCAGCCGAGTCCAGGTAAGTTGGTTTCACTACTTCAGTTCTTAGGGTCAGGCCAGCATCAACAGGTCCTTCTTTCGAGGGGCTGAGGCCAGCGCATCAGGTAGGTTGGGCCTCTTAACCTCTTCCTGGTAACGGATTGGGTCACTCTTCGGTGTCATTCAGAGGGTTTCACGGACTCACTCACTGGTGTCAAGTGGCTCAACCACCCTTCTCACTCTCCATTTTCCTTTTCACAGCATAATGTCCCACGCATCGGATATCGCCGAGACTCGCTCCATCCCGGAATCACCCGGCTCAGCCCACGGAAGCAACTTTTCAGGCAGGCAATGGACCATCCCTAAACTTATGGCCGAATTAACCAGGAGAGGCATCCGCTATCCTGCCACAGCCCGCAAAGCGGACTTGTATAGGCTGCTAACGGCAAGGCCTATCCCAGCGGCTGCAGAGCAGGTGTCTCTGTCCACGGTCCAGACTGCGCTGACCCAGCTTCATGCGGCGATCAACACTCTCACCAGCTCAGTGTCCGACATGCAGACCAGGTTGCTAGCGGTGGAAACCAGGCCATCAAGCCCAAGCACTCCCATCTCTCCAGTTCCAGGCCCGTCTACCGTCCATGCCCCAACTCCGAGCCAAGCCCCCAGCTCCTTCACAATTTCCCCATCACATTTTGTTCCCGACAATGTCCGGAAGGATATTTTGGCAGGTAAAGACGTTAATTTGGCTTCCATACTTATTTCCACCCACGACTTTGACGAGAACAGGACCATTGCCTGTGGAGATATATCGGTGGTTCTCAAGTCCAAGGATGCCCGGCTGCACAAAAAACTCTCCATCCCAGAGTTTGTGTTGGCCTTCAGCCTTTTCCGAGACATCTTATGCTCGGCCCAACCGCACCGCAGAGAGGAACTTGACACCTACCTCTACAGGGTCACTGATTTGGGACACAAGTACGGAGGTCACGCATTTTACGACTACCATCGTTCCTTCTCGGCCAAAGCCGCCGCTGCTCTGTCCCAGTTCCGGCACATCACGGACTGGTTCATACTAGACATGGAGCTCTTCTGCAGGCACTTCGCTGGCCTCAAAGCTCCCACCTGCGCCAACTGCCAGTCCATCCTGCATTCCTCCGACTGGTGTCCCAACTCAGGGGCCCTGGCCCAAGGCAGACCCTCCGCTCTCCCTTCCACCTCTTCAAGTTCAGGGCAGAACGCAGACAAATGGGGCAGGCCCATAGTGTTTTTGGGCAGAAGCCAAATCTGCAACAATTTCAATTGGTCCGACTGCTATTTTTCAAAATGCAAGGCCCTGCATATTTGCACTATCTGTTTCAGGGCCCACCCCCAGTCGTCTTGTCCGCAAAGGTCATCAAAACAGCTATGACTAGCCGGAGTCAACATTGATCTGCTAGCCGCCCTCCTGCTCCATCAACACGATCCCGCCTTTGTGCAGTTTTTGGTCTCCGGGTTCTCACAAGGGTTCCATACAGGGCTAGTTTCCTACCCGCAAACCACTTGGGAAGGCCCCAATCTTCGTTCTGCCTTGGCGGATCCCGAATCAGTAGACTCCCTCATCCAGTCCGAGATCAGCAAGGGTTTCCTCCTGGGTCCATTCACAGTCCACCCTTCGACATCTGGAGGGCCAACCCCATTGGCCTAGTTACGAAAAAAATTTCAAATAAAAAAAGGCTGATATTTGACCTCTCTGCTCCTCATGTTTCCAGCACACCTAGCTTAAATTCGCTCATCCCTTCAGAAGATTTCTCCATGCGGTACTCCACCTTGGACGACGCCATTCGGTTGATCCTCCAGCTGGGGTCGGGCGCGTGGCTTTCCAAGGCGGACATCGCCGACGCATTTAAGCTGCTTCCGGTCTCACCCCATTTGTGGAAATACTACGGCATCAAGTGGAGGGAACGGTACTATTTTTCAGACAGACTGACATTTGGTTCAAAGAGCAGTCCCTGGCTCTTTGATCAACTAGCCACAGCTCTTCACTGGGTCTTGGTCAACCACGGCGGATGCTCCAGGGTCATCCATTATCTCGATGATTTCCTGTTGATCGAGACCGCAGACCAGGCACCCAATCAGCTCCAGGTACTCCTCGACTCGTTCTCCAAGTTAAACGTCCCGATTGCCCCAACAAAAGTCGAAGGTCCATCTTCAGTTATAACATTCCTGGGGGTCATCTTAGATACCGGCAAGATGGAAGCCCGCTTGCCGGACGAAAAACTCCTAAAAATCCAGGATTCCATCAGGAGGTCTGTCGCGGCCAGGACCCTCACTAAGGTCGAACTCCAGTCAATTCTGGGAATGTTAAATTTTGCTTCCAAGATTATGCCCCAGGGGCGGGCATTTACCTCCAGACTGCTGCAACTTTTACCTGCTGCTTCGGATCAGGACTCTTTGATCCACCTTGACGCCGCCGCAACGGCCGATCTTCACATGTGGCACCATTTCCTGACCAGCTGGAATGGCATCTCCCTCTTCGTCCCTTCCTGGGACGATAATTCTCCCACCGTGTTTTCCGACGCAGCAGGTTCAAAAGGGTTTGCAGCCATTTTCAAGACCCACTGGTTCGCAGGTCCCTGGCCGCTTCAGATATCTTCCACCCAGAGTTCCATCAGATCCTCTCCACTGTTAGAGATTTATCCCATCGTGGCAGCTGCCCAGACCTGGGGGGAAATCTGGAAGAACAAGCCAGTCGTCTTCGCCACGGACAATCAGGCAGTGGTAGAAATTCTCACCAAAGGCCGCTCCTCCTCCCCACAAATCATGCCCTTCGTCCGCAGATTAGTATGCCTCGCCTTAGAATAAAACTTTCATTTTTCATGTCGTTTCATACAGGGTTCAGCAAACACAGCAGCTGATGCCCTCTCCCGTTTCAACTTCCCGGTTTTCTTTCAGGTGATGCCAGACGCCGATCCATCAGGAGTTCCTCCACCCGCCATAGAGACACTGATGATGGATTGAGCAAACACGTCAGAACTGCCAAGTTACTCATCCACAACTCCCTATCCCTCAATACAGCCAGGAACTACAAGACCGGGTGGGAAACCTTCTCTCGATTTTCCATCAAGCACCCACAAGGACATCTGGATCAAATAACTAATCTCATGGCGTTCCTGGCTTATTGTCCCACAGACCTTCACCTATCTTTTAGCACCATCAAATTGTACCTGGCAGGGGTACAGCATTACCTCACTTTAGATTTCCCAAGCAGCCAGTCCCTATTTTCTTCCCAGGCCATCAAGTCCACCCTTAGAGGGATCCAAAAGAGCAGCAGCAAGCCAGAGTCCCGCAGGAAACCAGTCACCGGGGCAATGTTCAGAGCTTTTTCCACTTCCCTAGATAACGATCCTTTCGGGCCATACAAAAGCATTGTGATCAAAGCTGCCATGTATCTCTGTTTCTACGGATTCTTACGGCCCGGGGAATTCACTAGCTCTCCAGGACATGCAGGCCCCACTTCAGACCAGCTGGTCTGGCAGCAGACTCATTGCACCCTGTCTCTCCCTTCCACCAAAACTTCCCAGGTAGGTCCTCCAGTCAAAATCATTTACTTCCCGACCTTCAATGATTGGTGCCCGGTGGCCGTATTCAGCAAGCTTCTCGCTATCTCAACAGTTTCCGCGCCAGGCAGCCCTCTCTTTCCCTTCAACTCCAAAGGTCTCTCAACTTCTCAGTTCATCCATCACATCAGAACTTTAGCTTCCGGGCTGGGGTTCGATGCCAAGGCCATCTCAGGGCATTCGTTCCGCATAGGCGCAGCTTCCGCAGCATCAAGTCACGGGGTCCCAGCACACGTCATCCAGAAAATGGGTAGATGGCAATCCTCTTGCTTCACGCACTACATTCCCAATCCACGAGCCGAGATCGCCAAGGCTTTCACCAACTTAGCCCTATGAGTTCTACCCTCACATCTTCCTACCCGTTGACTTTTGCCCCTCATTTAGTTCGCACCCGGCCATGGCTTCCCGCACACCCCAGCCATCTGTAGCAGACAGCCGCCATCCCCCCCCCCCCCCCGTCCTCAGCCACGGTCTCTCACCGTAGCCAGGACCACAAGTACTAAGGCTGAAGCTCAGCCTGTGTTTGTGGGAGGGGCGGAGGAGGCCTATTTAGCGCCGCCTCACGCTCCCATCAGAGACGCCGCGCTTTCACCCCTCCCACCCTTCCCCTTCCTTCACCTTTCACCATCAGGCATGCCCCTCATTTAGTTCGCACCCGGCCATGGCTTCCCGCACACCCCAGCCATCTGTAGCAGACAGCCGCCATCCCCTTCCCCCCCCCGTCCTCAGCCACGGTCTCTCACCGTAGCCAGGACCACAAGTGGACAGCTGCATCTATTTGGATCCCTGCACTATACTCAATGGCTCCTCAGAAGTATGTAAGTTATTTCCACTCACTGGCGTCATAGGAACTGCAGTATTATCCAAGACGGATACAGTAATGAAACAAGTACTGATTATGGGCGCTACCAAAAGTAAATAAGCAACTAACACAAAATGCTGCAATTCTTAAGAAAGCAACAGGGCCCGTAAAGAAATTGTTCAAATGTATCTCACTGGGGGAGAACTGGACCCTCTATGCTTTAAATGTGTATTAATTTTGCTGTATTGTCATTAAAGTTGTTTCCAGGATCTTTTTCTTCAGGATAGGCCATCGCTACCTGAATAGCGGGGGTCCGAAACCACGCACCCTCCTGAGTACCACCAACACTGTGTTGCACCCATTAGCCCACTACACAGTGGACGGAGCTGTGTAGTTTGCCAAAGAAATCTGGGTGTGTAGGGGCCAAAAGGGTTTCTCCACATGTGCCAAATATAATGCAATAGAATAATTGTACATATGTAATGAAGAACCACATGGTAAAGTCATCTATGGGAAAAGGCAAGTGGGAGGGAGGTCACGAAGATGAGGCAGAATTATCCCAGTAGTAGTAATAAAATGACTGCTGGAATATCAATACGTGATTGGTAATTCAGTATGAAGGGAAATGAGCCTGACAATAAATATACTTGTATGCAATCCTAAAAAACATGCAATTTTTACACTGGCCACTAGAGAACAGCCAGCATGGTCCATAGATACAATTAGGGATGAGCGAATCGACTTCGGATGAAACATCCAAAGTCAATTCGCATAAAACTTTGTTGGAATACTGTATGGAGCGAGCGCTCTGTACAGTATTAGAATGTATTGGCTCTGATGAGCTGATGTTATTACTTGTGAGACTTTGGGTAATAACTTCAAAAATAAATTTCTACTCTAAAAAAAAAATCTTTTACCGAACCCAGGTTTGGTTCCAAGGTACCACTTTATATAGGTCATCAATATCAGATCAGCGGAGGTCTGACACTGCCGCCAATCAACTGTTTGAAAAGACCACAGAGCTCGTGCGAGAGCTGCCTTCTCTTCACTGCTTACCTGCGCTGGCCTTTGACTTCGCAGCCGCGAGCAGTGTAATTACAACTCCGCTCCGACGGATGTGTAGTATTCACTTGAATAGGAAGGAGCCATCCCATCGAAGTCATTGGGACGGCGGAGCTGTAATTACACTGCTCACCGCGGAAGTTGCAACGGCGAGCAGGTAAACAGTGAAGAGAAAGCAGCGCTCGTACGAGCTCCGTGGTCTCTACACACAGCTGATCAGTGGGGATGCCGGGTGGCGGACCCCCTTCAATCTGATATTTATGACCTATCCTAAGGATAGTAAAAAATAAAAAGGCTGCACACCATTATACATACAAACAATAGAGCTAAGAAATGGGGGTCATTCTAAATAAAAGTGGTACAATACCGACTATACATGAGTTAATGGAAGCTCTTGGTGCACATATTTGATCAAACGTGTGTCGGGCCCATCTACCAGGCGTCAAGGTGGCTTCCGCAGATGATTCCCTAACACAAAATATACTGCCTCTCTTTGGACTTACCTAAGCCTACAATATTCAGGACAGTGAAGCCCCAGGTAGATGGGCGTGTTCAGTCTAAAAGAGGCGCCACCCTCAATATATACTACAAGAAAATTTAGACTAGAACCTTCAGAATCACAGGTGCATATCCATGAAGAGTACGTATGTAGCTGGTTCCTACACTGCCCTGAATATTGTAGGCTTAGGTAAGTCCAAAGAGAGGCAGTATATCTAGTGTTAGGGACCCATCTGTGGAAGCCACCTTGACGCCTGGTAGATGGGCCCGACACACGTTTGATCTAATATGTGCGCTAAGAGCTTCCATTGACTCATTTATAGTCGGTATTATGCCACTTTTATTTAGAATGACCCCCATTTCTTAGCTCTATCGTTTGTATGTATAATGGTGTGCAGCCATTTTCTTTTTTATATTCATGTTTGCTTCATGGATATGCACCTGTGATTCTGAAGGTTCTAGTCTACATTCTCTTGTAGTATCCTGAGGATAGGTCATCAATATAAAAAAGCAGACAACCCCTTTAAACGATCAGTCGTTTTCTGAAGACACATTCACTTCAATGATGAGACCTGTGTGCACAACAATAGCAGCATAATTCAAGATGTCATTGAAAGTGGACGTGTACACGTTCCGTATAGACCAGTGATGGCTAACCTCCGGCACTCCAGCTGAGGAGAAACTACAACTCCCAGCATGCTCCATTCATTTGCAAGGAATTCTGAAAACAGCTCAGCAAGTGTGCATCTTGGGAGTTGTAGTTTTACCACAGCTGGAGTGCTGGAGGTTAGCCATCACTGGGATAGGCAGTAGCCCCTAGGTCATTTCCACTGGTGGGTCCGGTCAGTACGACATTGTCCATGAGGCTGCAGACTGGACAACTACAGGCAATAAGCAGCTTCACCATAGTCTTAGATTTACAAAAAAATGCAACGGTTTGTAAAATTGTACAGACCACGAGGAGATGACCACAAAATCTAATATATTCTGACCAAGTGCTATTTTCTCTGTGGTTTCGGTATGTGAACTGGTAGATGGCAGTAGATATCCAGAAGGCTAGACTATGTGGTATTCTGCTGTGTACTTCCAACCGTTTTCCTTTGAACTGAGCAGAAAACCAGAAATGCTGCTTGTTCTTGAATGTAGCGTTTCTTCAAGGAAGGTTTTATTGTGTCAGCGGATGCATGACTGAATATGACCACACACAATACACTAGGTATACAAGGAATTGCTAATGTTCCACCCACTCAGCAGCCGGGGGCCCACATGCCAGTCCTTATACCATAATCCAGACCTAAGGCACCTGCTTTCTGATGAATGGAATATGGATTGTGGACATTTTATTTTTTATAGGGTAGGACTTGTACCAACCCTGACGAGGGTGCACAACCTGCACGTCTGGCTCAAAGGGCCATAACAAATTGCAGCTCTTGTCTGTGTCCTCATGGTTCGGAAAGACAGTGCCCTACAGGGGACAATGTGTGACTGACAATTGTTATGGGCCAAGATCGTCATTTCTGCTGCAGGATAAAATGGAGACAGAGGAGCGGAGCTCCGTGATACACCGGATTATATCAGTAGAGTAAAAAGAGTAAAAAGTAAATCCTGAGAGGAAACCTATGAATGTCATGATTGCCCCGTCCACACAGGATGATTGACATCTCTCCCTGTATCAGGGTATGTACACAAGAGGCTGTCAATCATCCTGTGTGGGCGGAGTAAGCAGGACTCTAACAGTTTCTTCTAGGAGTTCTGCCAGTATTTATTCTGCTTATTACTCAGACATCCTGCTGTAAACCATATAAACCTACATATCACAGAGCTCAGCTCCTCTTCCTCTATCGTATTCTGTTCCCACTGTTAGGGCGCATTCACACGACTGTATAAATGGATCCGCATCCGTTCCGCAATTTCAATGCGGCCAGCACACCGTGTGCTATCCGAATACGTTGTTCCGTTCCGCGGCCCCGCAAAAAATATGGAGCATGTCCTATTCTTGTCCGCGTTGCGGACAATAATAAGCATTCTCTATATAGCGCCGGCCATGTGTGGTCTGCAAATTGCGGCCGGTATCCGTGTTTTGCGGATTCCAATTTGCGGACCGCAAAACATATACAGTCGTATAATGCAACCTAACTGTGTTATGCCTTGTGCAGGAGATAGCAGGTGTTATCTCTTTCATGCTCTTTTAACCCCTTTGTCTTTCAACACCCCCTAAGGCCCTATACAGTGGTCCCTCAAGATACCATGGCCTCAGGATACAATATTTTCAACATACAATGGTCTTTTCTGACCCATCGTAAGTTGAAACTAGACTCAACATATCTGTGAAGGTTCTCATTTATCCAGGTCATGGTATATATCTGTAAAGAATAATTCAAGGCAATCTACAGTACGTCCAGTTGCCTTGAATTATTCTTTACAGATATAGACTCAACATACAATGCCTCAGACTCAGACCCGACCAATCCAGCCCACTTCTCTGGTAAAATAGATGTATTAGTTGCTAGTTATCAGCTATTCCTGACTGTTGTATGTAAGGAATTGTTTTATCTGTCTTAGTTATCTGCTTATTTTTTCTTAAATCTTAATTTTCTCTTATCTTGGATGACATTTTGGGGCTTTGGAACCGATTACTCAACTTACAATGGTTTCAACATACAATGGTCCTCCAGGAACCAATTAATATTTGTAACTTGCGGGACCATTCTACTAGACATAACACATTGCTACTTTAAAGGGGTTGTCCACCTTTGCTGTGCTTTTTTCAGTAGTGGTGAGCATCTTTACCTGATCGCTGGCTTCAGGCTTGCCCTTGTGCGCCGCTAGTCCTGGTTGTATCCCTGTCAATATCCTGTTTGACCCGTGAGCGATGCAGCGGTCATGTGTCACCCATATTTGACTGAAATAGCACTTCATTATAGTTTTGGTCATTAAAAAGAGAATATGAAGACATATACGCCTGAGAATATTAGGCTTCTTTCACACGGGTGTCACGTGTGAGAGCCGGATAGGATGCGGGTACGTCGCGGGAAAATCGTGCAACTGAATGTGGTATCCAGACCCGAACCTGGACTTCTTCACTGAAGTTCGGGTTTGAATTAGGTGCTCTGTAGATTTTAATATTTTCCCTTATAACATGGTTATAAGGGAAAATAATAGCATTCTTAATACAGAATGCTAAGTAAATTAGGGATGGAGGGGTTAAAAAAATAATAATAATTAAACTCACATCATCCACTTGTTTGTGCAGCCTGGCTTCTCTTCTTTCTTCTTTGAGGACCTGGGAGAAAAAGGACCTTTAGTGACGTCACTGTGCTCATCACATGGTCCATCACATGGTCCATCACCACCATCCTGAGGCAACTGATGTAAGACGACAGAACGTGGCAGCTGGAGCTGGCCACGACAAAGGGGCAGCTTTTGAGGCATTATTTTGTGCTGCTGGGTCAGTTTATTATGTTGAACTGAGTTATTTGGTTCTGCTAGGGTGGTATTTTGTGCTGCAATATAGTTATGCTGGCCCCACCTACTTGTTATAGCCCTGTCTTCTGTCAATTTGGACCTGCCAATAACATGGAGCAACTTTTACATTTATTTTTTTCCCAGGGACACTTTAAGTGTAATGTGTATATTCTGTGATATCTGACTTTGGCCACTAGGTGGCTCTGTAATGGCAGGGATATAGCAGGATATATACAGCTGGAAGGACAACAGTCTGGGGTAGTTTCCACATGTGTGCAGGGAGTAGTGATGGGAAGTTCGGATCTTTCAAATGAATCGGTTCATTTGAATCAGCTCATTCAAATGAACCGATTCATGAATCGGATCTTCGGTTCACTTCCTGAGCCGGCAGAGGCAAGTGAACTGAAGATCAATGCGCATGTTCAGCTCATCGAATCTTCGGTTCACTTGCTGAGTCGGCTCTCAAGTGAACCGAAGGTCAGGAGGGACTGGCTCTGGCAAACACAGCTCTGCTGCAGTGGAGCAGACTGTGATAATTGAGAGTTTTAGTTAAAAGAATTGTCACCGAGTCCCTACCAGACTTCCTGCTCTGCTACCATGATGCTACACTGCTGCATGCACCCTGTACACACACAGCTCTGCTACATGCTAGATTAATGCCCCCCCTTCCCCCCGGACGGACTTACAGGGAGCCGCAGAGCAGGGAGCCTGGCAGGGACTCGGTGACTCACGGTTCTTTTAACTCAAAAGAATCGAATGAGTCTCTGACTCATTCGATTCTTTTAACTAATAGACTCAGACGATTCTCTGAGTCCCTGCGACTCCCCCTGTGCTGGTAGCCTCTGATTGGTTGGAGGGCGAGGAGGGGGCGGGGCTAGCGTCCACTGGCTGCCTCTGATTGGTTGGAGGGCGGGGCTATTACACTGGCTGCTGCCTGTATGCTGATCTGACTGAGCCGTTTCATTCGGATCGGCTCAGTCAGAGGAACCGACTCTTCCGGATCAGTGAACTGAATGGGTTCAAAAGAACGATTCGTTCATGATCCGGACATCACTAGCAGGGAGGACCTGCTGAATACAGCCTTTGGGTTGTAGGTCCTGGTGGGCAGGGCTACCGGAAATGTCTTGTTTCCAACAGGAGGGGAGTGAGGTGCTCCCAAACTAAGTGTGCATGTGCACTGGATGGTCAGATGAGATAGCTATCGGCCAAATGATCAAGATGGTCATTAAAGGGGTTTCCAGGAATTTTATAGGCCATCAATATCTGAATAGCGGTGGTCAGAAACTATACACCCTCCTGATTACCACCACCACTGTGCGGTGGATGGAGCTGGAAACTACAGTGCTGCTCCCATTGAAGTGAATGGGGGCAGAGTTGCAGCAATCACCTCCTTTGGGTTCTAGGTGTTGGCGAGCAGGGCCGTTGGAAGTGTCTTGTTTCCAGCAAGAGGGGAGTTAGGTGCTCTTGAGCCAAGTGTCCATGTGCACTGGATGGTCAAATGAGATAGCCAAACCAAGAGAAACCTGTTACCTACAAAGGTGACATTTTTAAATGATCACAGACACATGACCAATAACATTTGGCGTATATGTGCTTTTTAACTGCAAACCCCCTCTATCTGACCGGGAAATCCATCTATGATTTTATCCAGCCATTGGATTATCAAAGTGCACAGAGGCTGAAAGCACCATGTAATTAACCCATATTTAATATGTCGAGGCCTATACTGTAGCTATGGGAGTGGTTCCACCATTTTGCTCCAGGTGTAAACAGATCTTGTCTCATAGGTGACGTTACTCACTGTCCCTACATCACCTCTGTGTACGATGTATTTTATTCCATTTAACCAGTCACAAGCAACAATCACATATATAAAAAACTGGTCACATCACTACTGCAATATATCAATGTGTGTCTTAGGGCTCATGTCCTAATGCGGAACGGAACGTCCGGCCCATAGCAGAACTGTCCTATCATTGTGTGTAATGCGGACAAGAATAGGACACGTTCTATATTTCTGTGGGTATAACAGACATAAGGATGTGCTGTCTGCACCTTTGTAGCCCCCATTGAAGTGAGGGGACCCACATCCGACCCACACAAAATGCGGATCGGAGGCGGACAAAAACAAAGGCCGTTTGCATGAGCCCTTACAGCAATCCTCCGTGGAGTCCAGTTCCCTTGCAGTGCCACCACACGTTGACTCAGTGTAAGGCCTCATGCACACGACCGTGCCGTTTTTTGCGGTCCGCAAATTGTGGATCCGCAAAAAAACCGGATGCCGCCCGTGTGCTTTCAGCAAATTGCGGAACGGAACAGGAGGCCCATTATAGGGATGCCTATTCTTGTCCGCAAAACGGACAAGAATAGGACATGCCTCATATTTTTGTCGGGGCCACGGAACGGAGCAACAGATGCGAACAGCACACAGAGTGCTGTCCGCATCTTTTGCGGACCCATTGAAATGAATGGTTCCGTATACGGAATCAAAATACGTCTCATATACGGAACGCAAAAAAACGTTTGTGTGCATGAGCCCTAATGCAGAGATGTGCCGAGTCCTCCAGCTTCAGAACTGGGCTTTTTAGTCACTCTCTAATCCAGGGGGGCACATCCTGCAGCCCGGGGGCCGCATGCGGCCCTCAATACCATTTTGTGCAGCCCCTCCAAACATCTGGTAAAAGACATGTATGTCTTATGGCTTCTTACATATATCTTTCATGTATTCTCCCATTAGATGGGAGTCCTGGAACTGGAACTAAACATTTATAGAATATGCTGTATGTTCAATATGCCAAAAATACTATATTTCAGTTGGTAATACCCCTTTAAGTTTTATTTTCGGCCCTTGGAATTGGTTCAGGCTGACAATGTGGCCCCCAACCAGAAAAGGTTGTGCACCATTGCTCTAATCTGAGTCAAAACGCGCAGCTATCAACCCAGTATTCCCTAATAGGGTATTTAACATTGTGTTTTCTGAACCAAGCACCCCTATAAAAAAAAATGTAGTTCTAGGAAATGGTCCTGCTTCTTTAAAATGCAAGATGTCATGTGAGATGTCAGATGATCCTACCAAAATTGGCAAGGGTGGCTGAACCTGCCAAAACTGCTGGGTTTGGACATCATTTGTATAATGTGGTCACTTTTAGTCCCACTTAAGGCCCTTTTACACTGCCCGATATTCAGGCAGATTATGGCTAGCGAGCATTCGCCCGTTTAAAGGTGCCACTGATTACCCGATGAATGAGCGAAACGCTCGTTCCTCGGGTAATAGATGGTTGGGGCAGTCACCTAAATTATCATTTGGGGCCAGCAAACAATGATTCCGCATGAGGACGAGTGATGGCGTTAGTGATCGCTCCTCTCCAAACTATGGAGGAGATCACTGCATGTAATTGCAGCGGTCTCCTCCGCTGATGAGCAGGCGAATGTTGGGAAGGAACGCTTCAATCCCGACAATCGTACGCTCCACCGAACAGTGTAAAAGGGCATTGATAGAAAAGTAAGCAGTAGATGGCTGGCATAAACTGACAAATGTCACCTCTCGTGGTTGTCCATGGGTATTCCCACAATCAGTTTTATTTATTGGGTGTTCTCTTGTAGTCCAGACATTAGAAGATGATAATAAGCACAGGAAAGTGGCAAATAAGATTAGAACAATTCGCATTCTCTTTCTACTAGGACAATGCACATATTGTGTCCTGCCATGATGAAAGATAGGCTTTCAGGCTGCTGTAAATTGAGGTTTCATGTTGCATGTCAGCTCTTCTCACCTAGGGCCATAGTCTTCTGGAATTCTGGAGACTAATCCCATTGTTTACTGCTTGCACAGGGTTGGCTGCCGATGACAGCGAAGCCTGTTCTGCTGTTTGACTATTTGGCAATGTGCATTTAGGTGTCATCAGAAGCTGAGTCACTGTCTCCGAATGTCTGACTCGTAATCCGCGTCACAAGAGCTTCAAGGCTTCTACTGTTATACAAAACATGGGGCGTTCTGCTTCAGCCGTACCGTCCTCCATACTGACTTACACTTGTGTAGTAAATATTTGCTTACAACCCATCCTCCTCAATACCAACCTCCTTGTCGGGAAAGATTCAATCAGTAATCTTCTTTCACACACGCGTTTTGTCTTTCCGTTTGCGAGATCCGTTCAGGGCTCTCAAAAGGGGTCCAAAATGAATCAGTTTAGCCCTAATGCGTTCTGAATGGAAACGGATCCGCTCAGAATGTATCAGTTTGCCTCTGTTCAGTCTCCATTGCGGGTCCTGGCACACAATGTAAGTCAATGGGGACGGATCCGTTTTCTCTGACACAATCTGGCACAATGGAAAACGGATCAGTCCCCCATTGACTTTCAATGGAGTTTATGACGGATCCGTCTTAGCTATGTTACCGATAATACGAACTGGATCCGTTCATGGCGGATGCATGCGGTTGTATTATTGTAACGGATCAGTTTTTGCATATCCATGACGGATCTGCCCAAAACGTGAGTGTGAAAGTAGCCTTAGGTCTCATGCACACGACCATATTTTGTTTCCGTATCTGATCTGCCTTTTTTGCAAATAGCGCATTGGTCCCATTCATTTATAGGGGTTTGCAAAAAAAAATTAAAAATGGACAGCACGCGGGCGTCATCTACGTGCTGTCCGCATCTGTTTGTTCGTTCTGAATATGATAGAATATGTCCTATTCTTGTCCATAATGCAAACAAGAACAGTCATTTCTAGTAATGGCAGGGAGAAAAATGTGTATTGCACACGGATCCGTGGTTTGCGGATACGGCCGTGTGCATGAGGCTGCCATGAATCTTCCTCTCAAAAATGTGATTCCGCAGCTGCTTGCATTTATTTTATGTCATACAGTACTGTTCTTTTATTTAATACACTTTTATTATAGCGCTGACATATTCCACAGCGCTTTACAGACATTAGCATCACGCTGTCCCAGCGGGGCTCACAATCTAGATTCACTATCTGTATGACTTTGGAGTATGGGAGGAAACCGAAAAACCTGGAGGAAACCCACGGAGAACAAACAATCTCTATGCAGATGGCGGATTCAAACCTAGGACCCAGCACTGCAGGGCACCAGTGCTAACCACTGAGCCACCGTGCTTTTGCTGCAGCAATTTTCCCCTACGATGGCACAGTGCCCCATAGCACCCATCAACACCAGGAACAGTGCACAAACCTAAAGGAGGCCCCATGCTGTAGCCAGGCCCAACTTGTAGCAAGACAAGTAGGTGGGGGCAGTAATATTGTAGTGTCACACAAAATACCACCCCAGCAGAACCAAATACCACAGTGCAGCACAAAATACTGCCGTGTGCGTGGCAGTATTCAATTGTATGGCTGTCCTGAGGACGAAGATACAGCTGAATTCAGGAAGGCACCTGCGGCTGCCGGCCAAGTGCATAAATACCTGATGCTCCTAGCATTAATTACTACTGAGAACATGAGATCATTATGTATCCAGCTGGCAGCCATGAAGAGGGCTTGGTGGCCCCCTGAGCATTGGCCCACCAGGAAATTTCCCTGGAGGGTCTATAGCCAGTTCAACCATGCACACAGTGCTTTTCACAGTAACCTTCCTGGCAATACCATCCATGGTGCCCTCATAACAGTGCCATCCACAGTGCTCTGCACCATCTAGAGTTCCCCCAGATATAGCTAACAGTGCCCTCCATAGACAACCATTTACTCCATCCCGGCTGTCCTACTTGACAGATTGTATTGGCAGAAGTGAGGCAGGGTGGCAATGTCTCGTCATGCAGATGTTACTTGTATCAATACAAATGATCCACTGGGAAGGATTTCAATGTAGCAGAAGGGTTTGGGTGTCACTTTGGTTGCAACTGATATAATGACAGACGTATGTGGGAGCATTAAAAAAGGCATCAGACAATCTTTTAGAAATGACACAAAATTATGATGTACACTTGGAACAGGGTTGAAGTGTGCTGGGAGAAAGACACATGGCTAAGTCAGGGAGGAAAAAAGTCATTAACACAATTTGCACCATTTTCAGCAACTCAGAAACACATGCAACTTACCACAGGACTGATAATTCTCCATAATGTTAGTACAGTGGCATACACATTTGAATGCTTGGGCGTCATACTCTAATCTAATGGCCAACTTCAAAGGGTCCTCCAGCCTGTAGATACTGATGACCTATCCTCAGATGTAGTGGTCATGCTGATGTACTGCACATCAACTCCCATTCACTTAGCGTCGAGCTGGAAAACCCCTTTAAAGAGGTTCTCCAGGAATAATTTAAGATGGCCACCAGAAACCTGCCCTAGAATGTAAGCAGCACTGGTAATGATGTGATCCTGTCTATGATATGCCATCATGGCTGAGCAGCCTGACAGCAACACTCACCAATATGTAGTATATGCAAGTAATGGAGAGTAGTGTGTAGTGAGGTCCCACCACCTCACCCCTAGAAAACTCTGCAATTAAAGGCAACCGATCCTCCTCATGTTATAGGACTAGGTTGCTGTTGGCCATTTTAAGTCATTCCTAGAGAACCCTGTGAGTTCTGTCCCTAGTGCACTCCCAGCTACCTAGTGTGCAACTACAGAACAGCTTCATTCAAGTTTTTCTCCTGCGAGGTTGTGTTTATATATTTTCAAAAAGCACATGTCATTTAACAAGCTGCGTCTAAATTTTTGCCTTATACTATAAAAGATAAAAGGGCCAAAAGTAAAAAATCTCATAGTGCTGAATGGTGGGGTGGCGTGCTTGTGCGGCTGGCTCTCCACTTACAGCTATGGGACTACCCAAAATAGCTGAGCACTCGCTCAGCTAGCTTCAGGAGTCCCATAGAGTGAATGGAGAGTGCATCATGCATGCACAGTATGCGCTAACTTTACTTTCAGGTCCTTATTCTGATGATCAGAGCAGGTCCGAGTGGTGGGACCTGCACCTACCTTACATTTATGGCATATCCTATCTATATGCCACAAACGTCCCAGATGGAACAACCCTTTTAACTCTGTTCATGTTCCTGAGCCCTTAGGCCTTAGCGTATACACACTAGCATCATAACCTGGGGGTTTCCTGTTACATAACCACTTTTTAACATCAAATCTGAAAAATGCTAATCTAGTTGGTCCATCTGCTTCTGTAGGAAACACCGTCACTGCTTCTTGTTACATCAAAACCACAACACCGACACTGACTGCATTCAACTCATAGGAAAGCTTTCATAGAAGTCAATATACTGTATGAGTGTCCAGATGAGCTTAGGACAGTTCCCCTTCACTGAAAGTAACGTGCCTCCTGGAAATAATGGCACAAGCAATATAAATGTCCCAGTTATCTAGGTAGCCCCTCTGTCCATGACGTATTTGCAGTATGTTTTGTCAAGGTCTAGCTGAATATTTGTATGCTTGTCTTACCTGTGATGTCAGGCAAGGAAAAGGGACAGCCAGGTAAGGCTAGCTTCCAACCACGTTTGCCCCATATGTCAGACATATACAAAAATGTCTACTAATGGGTTTTTATAGGGCTAATGTATACTTTTACTTTTTTTTTCTTCAAATGAACCTAATTGAGCAAGCATATCCAACTGCATGCCATGTGGCGGCTCTGTCATACATGGACATGCTGCAGATTTACAATCTATACCACAGGTCAATTTTCAGCATGGATTCCACTCTTTTCAATGCAGAGGGTAAAATCAGCAGAAAATCCACCCAGCATGTTGCCATACCCTAAAGAAGGGATCAGCAACCTTCAACACTCCAGCTGCTCCGAGGCTACAACTCCCAGCAGGCGCACTTTCTTGGCTGTTCTGGGGTAGCCATGCTGGCCTTCAATTTTGAATAAATCCCCAACAGTGTCACCAGCAAAGCACCCCACACCATCACACCTCCTCCTCCATGCTTGACGGTGGGAACCAGGCATGTAGAATCCATCCGTTCAACTTTTCTGCGTCGCACAAAGACACGGTGGTTGGAACCAAAGATCTCAAATTTGGACTCATCAGACCAAATCACAGATTTCCACTGGTCTAATGTCCATTAATTGTGTTCTTTAGCCCAAACAAGTCTCTTCTGCTTGTTGCCTGTCCTTAGCAGTGGTTTCCTAGCAGATATTCTACCATGAAGGCCTGATTCACACAGTCTCCTCTTAACAGTTGTTCTAGAGATGTGTCTGCTGCTAGAACTCTGTGTGGCATTGACCTGGTCTCTAATCTGAGCTGCTGTTAACCTGCGATTTCTGAGGCTGGTGACTCGGATGAACTTATCCTCCGCATCAGAGGTGACTCTTGGTCTTCCTTTCCTGGGGTGGTCCGCATGTGAGCCAGTTTCTTTGTAGCGCTTGATGGTTTTTGTGACTGCACTTGGGGACACTTTCAAAGTTTTCCCAATTTTTCAGACTGACTGACCTTAATTTCTTAAAGTAATGATGGCCACTCGTTTTTCTTTACTTAGCTGCTTTTTCTTGCCATAATACAAATTCTAGCAGTCTATTCAGTAGGACTATCAGCTGTGTATCCACCTGACTTCTCCACAACACAACTGATGGTCCCAACCCCATTTATAAGGCAAGAAATCCCACTTATTAAACCTGACAGGGCACACCTGTGAAGTGAAAACCATTTCAGGTGACTACCTCTTGAAGCTCATCAAGAGAATGCCAAGAGTGTGCAAAGCAGTAATCAAAGCAAAAGGTGGCTACTTTGAAGAACCTAGAATATGACATATTTTCAGTTGTTTCACACTTTTTTGTTATGTATATAATTCCACATGTGTTAATTCATAGTTTTTGATGCCTTCAGTGTGAATCTACAATTTTCATAGTCATGAAAATAAAGAAAACTCTTTGAATGAGAAGGTGTGTCCAAACTTTTGGTCTGTACTGTATATGGTGTATGTATATTTCAACATGTGTCGTGGTGCCACGTGTCCGCTGTTGACTGGGGAATCTGTTGTTAAAAATTTGAATCCCACCACTGTGAGGGAGTCAGTAAAGATGATCAGGAACAATGAACATTGGG
Organism: Bufo gargarizans; assembly: GCF_014858855.1. NCBI lineage: Eukaryota > Metazoa > Chordata > Amphibia > Anura > Bufonidae > Bufo > Bufo gargarizans. Next base: position 141,586,431 of record NC_058084.1, read on the forward strand.
GTTGGGCGAGATAACTGTTGGCCAAGTGATCGTTTGACCGACCGCTACTGAATATGTATGTGCAGCTTTAGTCTGGAAAACAATCATCCCTGTTGGCACTATTAGGGTATTCCACCTCATGGTGACTGCAGTAAACATGACACTATTTTACCACTAGAGGGCAGCAGAGCTGGGCTTTACTGTCACTCCAACAGATTGTGAACTCAAGACTAGAGGTTATATCTCCAGCACTGATAAGTATTTGTGAGTTGTTGTTTTTTTAGAAGATACACAAAGAAACATAATCATTAAAAAAGACAAAGAACTGCCTTGGGGTAGACATAAGCCTCTATCTTTAACATATAGCCTAAGGCTACTTTCACCATCGCGTTTGGTGCGGATCCGTCATGGATCTACACAAACGCATCCGTTCAGATAATACAACCGCATGCATCCGTTCAGAACGGATCCATTTGTATTATCTTCAACATAGCCAAAACTGATCCGTCTTGAACTCCATTGAAAGTCAATGGGGGATGGATCCGTTTTCTATTGGGCCATATTGTGTCAGTGAAAACGGATCCGTTTGGCCCAGTTTTGTCAGACGGACACCAAAACTAAAGCGGAATGGAGACGGAACGGACGCAAACTGATGCATTCTGAGCGGATCCTTTTCCATTCAGAATGCATTAGGGCAAAACTGATCCGTTTTGGACCGCTTGTGAGAGCCCTGAACAGATCTCACAAACGGAAAGCCAAAACGCCAGTGTGAAAGTAGCCTTAAAGAGGACCTGTCATCACAAAATGCAGTGCAAGCTGAATACCCCATGTTATAGAGCAGGAGGAGCTGAGAAGATTGATCTATAGTTTTGTGGGAAAAGATTCAGTAAAACCTGTAATTTCTACATTTCTATCGGTACAGGAGGGAGGTGCTATCAGTGACTGACAGCTATCGCTTATACACACAATGCTGTCGGTCACTGATAAACTCGCCCTCCTGCAAAGATATAGATGGATAAATTACAGGAATCTTCAGATTGCATTTTGTGGTGACAGGTCCTCTGAGACTAGAGATAAGGGTCTGTTTTTCCAGATACAGCACCACTCATAGGTTGTGTCTGGTACTGCAGCATATCCCCGTTCAAGTGAATTGATTTGCGCTATAATAGGCCTCATGCACACAACCGTATTTCTGTTCTGCAGCCGATAAACTATTTTTGCAGGTTGCACAAGGACCCATTCGTGTGCATGAGGCCACACAACCTATGGACAAGACTGTCACTGTTTCTGAAAAATAAGCAGATCTGTTTTTCTACCCTCAGCTAACCCTTCTGAATGACTGCTGCCACCATAAACCTGTCTACTGCATACACGTGCACTGCATATGCAGAGTTTACAGTCAGATTCTCATTTCTTACCTTAAACACCCCTAAAGTCTTCCAGTCTTAAACATCTTAGACCCATAGCTTGTATTGGACATATACAGTTCCTCTGGAAGCCTGTGTTATAATTGCACGCTGTATTATGGAAGTATTTTCTGATACCCAGATGGTATGTGTGAGCACTAATGCTTAGTCAGGTTATATAATGACTACTTTTTTTTATTGTGCAACAGCACTCTGCAAACACGAGTAATGTACAATAATGCCATAGTTATAGAAAATATTCTGGTGCTAATGCTACGCCTATTTTGATAAATTTGGGATTCTTGGCAAATACATTTTTTACAAAATTATTTGGGCCTATCTGCCAGCGTCAAGGTGATCTCTATAAGATGGGAACCTAACACGAAATACTACCTGTTATGTGCCATACTGGCCACCATAAAAATTCAGGGAGCGCAGGTTCCACATGCATGCTGGCTCCACTCTGCCTTTTACCATTTTTGGTGCCATAATGGCCTCCATTAAATCCAGGGAATGCAGGTACCAACATGCATGCCTGAGCCCACTCTATACCTCTCCTGGTGCCAGATGGCTTCCAATGAATGTAATGAGAGCAGGCTACAGCTTTAGGGTCCATTCACACGTCCGTAAGTGTTTTGTGGATCTGCAAAACACTGACACGGGCCATGTGCACATGGCCAGCACTATAATAGAAAATGCCTATTGCTATCGCTGACAAGAATAGGACATGTTCTATTTTTGGGGGGAGCTGCGGACCGGAAATTCGGGGCCGCGGAACAGAAGTGCGGATGTGGACAGCACACTGTGTGCTGTGCGCATCTTTTCCGGCCCGATTGAAAATTAATGGGTCCACATCCGTTACGCATAATTGCGGAACAGATCAGAACCATTAAACGGACGTCTGAATGGAGCCTTATACTTACTCTAATTAAAATCAGCCTATGGGGCAGACAGGCTAGTCAGGGGTGAAAGACCAACTGGAGTCAGCCACAGCTCCAGAGAAGAGAGAGACTGCCGCAGCGCGAGTAAGTGGATGAGGTAAGGTTTTTCCTTTTTTTTAACTCCTAAATGGCCATATGACTATACAGATAAAGTGTACCCGTTTTTAACAGCCGTTAGACGGGTGCACTCCTGTGAATCGGCCGTTAAAAACTATCCCATTGATTTTAATGGGGTCCGTCTGGCCGTGGAAATGGCCAAAAATAGGACATGTCCTATTTTTGGATGGACGCTACTAACTGTCCGTTAAAAGAACGGCCATGTGAATAGCCCCATAAACTTCCATTGGTGCTAAAAATGGCCGTGTGACACGGCCGTTATTCACTGTCATGTGCAGGAGGCCTCATATTGAGCAATCTGTATAGTCTGTAACGTTTAAAAAAAAAAAAGCAAATAGTAACTGTAACTAAACAGCTGCACACTATTTGAAATCTCTTTTTAAGTGTTTGAGTACACAACTGTTTACATTATATTTATATTGATTCTGTCAGCAATTTTGACCATGCTAAACTGCTGACAGCACTACACAGTGGCCAGAGGGAGCAGTTCAAACATACCTTTTGTGGAGCTTTTCTCATCAAGAGTGGTGAAATCATGAACTTTTATTCTGATGGATTCTGCTTCTGCAAGGGCCCAGGAGGCAGACCTTCACTGTGAGGAGTCATATGCATCGAGCTGCTTCATGGTCCCTCCTCTCTGTTCTCGATGACAGCTATAGCATGCAACCAGGAGACCATTACAGCTGTCACTCAGAGTGGAGGGGAGAATAGGGAGCACTTCACAGTGATGCACCACCTCCTGGGCTCTTGTGGGAGCAGATTCTGGCAGAATAACAGTTCATATTCTCACTAATCCAAATGATAAAACTCCACAAAATGTAGGTTTGTAGTTGTACTCCACTTCCCAGCCCCTATCTAGTCTGGTCAACAGTTTAGCATGGTCAAAACTGCTGACAGTTCTACTTTAACAACTATTCAAATCTATTTTCCCACACATCAGAATAGTAAAATTGCTAACAAGTAAATAACACATTGGTGGTCCTGAGGGATTTAAGGTTAAAAGGGGAAACAGCAGTCATAAAGCTGATCATGGACATTAGAGGAAGGTCCACCAAAACAAACAATTTTGACAGTTTTAACTATTAGTAGATACTTACTTTACACAAATATTTGACCCAGAGGCTGACACTCAACAGATATCTGAGGAAACTGCATCTCCTTGTGACTTTCAACAGAGATTTTCAGCTTGATCTTGCTGTCTTATAAAAATGACTCTTTTTCCAAATAGGCATACCTATTTTGCAATGTGTTTTGAAATTTTTCATTTAGGGGGCCAATGACCAATGTTAATGGAAGATACAATCTAATAGGGGTTTGGGGTTGTTGCTTGAACATCCTGTTGTCCAAACTACCACACAGACATAAACCTGCAGATTCTCAATGGTCATTTTTGATGAAACCATAAGAAAACTGCCCCTCTTCAGACTGTGTTATATCGGCAGACTGTGCCCACTGCCGCCTTCTCTCCCAGATGGTCATGGCCATTGCGCCACTCACCCTTCTCATGTGACCAGACCACCAGCCTTCCTCTGCTTTCCTGCAGCAGGCCCGGCCGCTGGAGTTCTCTGTATCTGCTCTCTTGCAAACCTCAGCCTGCTTCATGCCAGCAAAGCCTCTACCTTCTGCCTCTAGGGCACACGCTCCTCCTGGCTCTTATTGCACCCTAATTCACACCCAACAAAGTACCTTTGGGTACTTAAGGAGCTCTCTGCTATGGGAGGGTTACTGGGCAATAGGTTGTCCAGCTCGCTAGATGATGTTGTGATTCTCAGCCTTTACTGCCTGACCGGTGCCTAATCTCCTTACTGATTCTTTTCTGCCTGCCCTTGGACTGTTTCTCAGATTGCTAGTACTCTGCTGGCCCTGACCTTGGCCTGTCCCTGACCAAAGTTTTGCCTGATCCCTCGGTGCCCCGCAATGATGTCTCTGACCCCAGTGGGTCAGCTGGAAACCACACACAGATTAGTCCAGCAGGCAGCAGCCTGGTGAATGCCCTGCAGTGAAGTCCAGATGCCTGTATTGTGGTTAAAAGAGTGAAAACAAGGGACTGTCAGGATAACACCCTTAGGTTTAGCCTAAAGCCAAATCTGTTGGTTGACACTGTGGTTCCAAACCCACTGCCGTAACACTATAAACTGTGGATGCATTGTTTGAAGAGGAAAAGAATGCTAGAAGTTATTCAGTTATGCAAACTGGGTGGCGAGAACCTGTGTAGAATTCATCTTAAAGTAGCACCCTCACAAAAATTTGTATTCTCTGACCTGTTAGAAAGATACATGATGTATACTGTATTGAAGGTAATTTTCTTAGCGGTGACTGTATTTGTGAGTTATAGCCTCCCTTCTGATCCTCAGCTGTGTCATGTGACCAACACTCTGACTCTCCAAATAACACAGCATCTTATATGTGGACAGGAAGCCAGTTTTTCTATGTATTCCTATGGAAGCCTCAAGATCAGTTCTATAGGAATGAATAGAGAAGTAACTGACTTCCTGTCCTGTGTCAGTTGGAGATCAGAGTGCTGGTCACATGACACAGCTAAGGATCAGAAGGGAGGTTATAACTCATAAATACAGTCACTGGTAAGAAGATTAACTTCACTACAATTTATGTCAAGTACCTTTCTAACAGGTCAGAGAATAACATGTCTTTGTTTGAGTGCTTCTTTAAGAGGATCTTTGGATCTTTACTGTTATCAAACAAGGAGCTTGTGTGCATGAGCCCATAGGGTTTGGAGGGGGATGCAAATTTTAGATTCTTCTGTCCGGAGTAAGAAAATTGTCGTCATAATGGGAGTTTTGCTGCAGGACCCCCTCACTACTTAAAGGGGTTATCAAACCCCTATATTTACCCACCTAATGCCCAGGCTCCTCATATAGATTATACTTACCCTGCAAACCCACTCCCCCCTTCTTTCCCCGTCACCAGATGTTTTGATCCGTGCGACGTGGATATACAGCGGCAGCCGTTTGGGGATCAGAACTGACGAGGGCGCTGGCTAGTGGGGTAAGTATAACCTATATGAGGGGCCCGGGCATTAGGGGGGGTCATTATAGGGTTTGGATAACCCCTTTAAGTATGCTACTGGTGGTCAAGAAAAGACTGTTATGTTCTAATACATAAATTTACATATATTTCAGATTTTCAATATTGTCAGTCTTCAAGTATGTTAATATTTTACAATTGAGATTTTAAAATTCCACCTATTAATGTGCATTTTTTTTTAGGTCGTTAATGTGTAGTCTTTAAAATACATCCTAATGTGTAATGCTGGTCTCCTTGCTTTCTACGAACACCAACTATATGATTTCCTTTTAAAAAATGGAATTGACCTTGTAATATTTAATGTAGCAGATAGATTAATATTTACTCAGTAAAATGATTTCTTGACTGTAATTACTTCCTCTCCGTTCATTAGTATATTTTTGTATGTTGGGAATGTCACTAGCACTCCAGGAGAAGTAAATTACTCAGCTCAATAAAAGTAACAATTAGAATGACAGAGGTGGATGTCCCCAGTTAGCTCATTTCAGCAGTCAGAGTAACCACAGGCTGCACATAAACTGCGCTATTCAACCTCGCAATAAAGCAATCTAGTTTCTACATCCTGCAGCAATAATGGTGTCACATTAAAGCAAGTTTAATAATTGCAATAATATATATTCTTCCGAAAGAAAATCAAAGATCCATATAATAAGAATCTGGATTCACAGCATGGTCTGCAAAAGTCAAAGAACACTACGGTAAAAAATGAATGGTATAATCCTACAAAATAATGTACAGTGCCAATACCATATCAGCAACATGTACCATTTCCCATTCTAAAAGTGGGAAAGTTGTTATCGCATTATAAAAAAAAACTGACTGTGGATCTGTAGGCCATGTTCACACTTGGATGGTGTTTGTGTGCATTGCACAGTGCACCATGGCAAATGTGAACAGAGCTTTTCTCCACAGTTGTCCCATGGAACTAGTAATGTAGAGTGTCTATTGTGGCTTTCAGCCGATGTGGCAATATGCATGCAAAACCTGCAACCATGGGTGACACGGTTGCTTCAAAAACTTTGTGTGATCCAGAGCCTTCACAATAAAACATAACATAACCCAAGGTCTGGGGAGTGATCCTGCAACCAACCAGGATACCCTTCACTATGGTTGGCTTTTTGGGTTAGGTGTGGAACCCCATTTTTTCTCTTTTTGTATTATGACACAGTTGCTTGACTATATGAGACTGGTAAGGACTGCCATCCCCCCGCAAAGGCTTCGTCTTGTCCATGTTTTTCTTTAAAGGGGTTGCCTAAAAGCGATGGCCTATCCTTAGTATAGGCCATCACTTGCCGATTGGCAGGCGTCTGATTTCCCGTGCCCGTGATGGCCTATCCTTAGTATAGGCCATCACTTGCCGATTGGCAGGCGTCTGATTTCTCGTGCCCGCGATGGCATATCCTCAGTATAGGCCATCGCTTGCCGATTGGCAGGCGTCTGATTTCCCGTGCCCGTGATGGCCTATCCTTAGTATAGGCCATCACTTGCCGATTGGCAGGCATCTGATTTCTCGTGCCCGCGATGGCCTATCCTCAGTATAGGCCATCGCTTGCCGATTAGCAGGCGTTTGATTTCCCGTGCCCGCGATGGCCTATCCTTAGTATAGGCCATCACTGGCTGATTGGCAGGCGTCTGATTTCCCGTGCCCGTGATGGCCTATCCTTAGTATAGGCCATCACTTGCCTATTGGCAGGCGTCTGATTTCCCATGCCCGCGATGGCCTATCCTCAGTATAGGCCATCGCTTGCCGATTGGCAGGCGTTTGATTTCCCGTGCCCGCGATGGCCTATCCTCAGTATAGGCCATCACTGGCTGATTGGCAGGCGTCTGATTTCCCGTGCCCACCAATCAGCTGTTCGACAATAACTCTGACGTTGGAAGCAGACTGATCGGTCTACTTTGTAATGAACTGCTGATCGGCATGGGTAAGAGGCTAGTCATGAATGAAACTTTGAAAACCCCTTTAACAAAAAATCATTTAAATCTTATTGGATTTAGCCTACAAATAATAGTGATTTTTTTTCAGTACCAAAAAACACCTACTTAAGTTCCCTTTTTAAACATGTAGAGCAGAATGTTCTCTGTACCACAAATGGAACATTTTTGGTACAGGAATCTTGCAGAGCAATGAATTCTGACATTTTGACAGTGCCAGGAACAGACTCTCTCTCTTCAGGAAAAAGGTTCTGCAGAAGTAAAAAAAAAAAAAAATCGCAACTGTCACCAGTAAGAAAATATCCTATGGAAACATCCAGTGCAGAAATCTGCTGTGTAAAGGTCTAGGCATGAACCAGACCACCTCTGCAGTGTGATTTATAGGAGGAGGAACACAAAGACAGTCACTTCTCAATTCTCACTAATGGCTGGTCTGGTGGAAAATGTTCTCTTGAAATCGGTTTGTGTATTTATTCATTCATTCATTAGCAGAACTAGCTGAAAAGCAGAAAAACTGCAGGCCAAATAAGCATCAAGTCAGGTTAGAGAAACAAAGCATCAAGCACACGGTGCAGTAATGGAGCCTTATATGTTCACGTGTCTTAATATGTTAGACCAGAAAAAGCTGTATATGTATAATCCTGTCACAAGGTGTATCACTCCATAATGTGCCCAGGCTGCTGGGTGACTGATGCCATTTTCGGTTTACCAGCAGCCAACAAAACCTAGCCAATAACCACCAAACATCCAGTGAACCACTATATGCTATACAAAGACCATACATTTGTTTAATTCAATGGGGAGAAGTAAAAAACCTACTGAAATTACTGTAATCTAAGGTTGGATTAAGGCCTCAAGCACACAACCGTATTTTTCCCCCCGCATTTTTGGCAGAATGCATGAGGACCCATTCATTTCAATGGGGCAGCGTAAAATGCAGACAGCACACCGTGTGCTGCCCATCCGTATCCCTCCATGTCCGTCCCTCAAAAAAATAGTTCTCAGTAGCTTTCCTGCTCCCTCACCCTCCCCTAAGTGCTGGCATGGCGATCTTATAGCATATCTCTAAACTTCTGAATAGTCCAAAGAGGGACAGTATGTCATACTAGGCCATGCCTCTAACTCTGCCCAAAACATAACTATACACGCCCAGTCCCTTTAATGCTCCCACATAGTAATTATTCCCCCTTTATGCCACCACACAGTAGTTATGCCCACATTGTGCCCTGTCACAGTAGTAGTGCCCCTCAAAGTAATTGTGCCCAAATGTGCCCCCTTCACAGTAGTAATCGCCACATTTTGCCCCTTCACAGTAGTTATGACCAGATATGTTCCCCCTTCACATTAGTTATGCCCAGATGTGCCCCCATCATAGTAGTTATGCCCAGATGTGCCCCCTTCACAATAGTTATGCCCACATGTGCCCCCTTCACAGTAGTTATGCCCACATGTTCCCTCTTCACAGTATTTATGACCAGAGATGTGGCCCCTTCACAGTAGTTACGCCCAAATTGTGCCCCCTCACAGTAGTTATGCCCACATGTGCCCCCTTCACAACAGTTATGCCCACATGTGTCCTATCACAGTAGTTATTCCCAGATGTGCTCCCTTCACATTAGTTATGCCCACATATGCCTTGTCACAGTATTTATGACAGATGTGCCCCCTTCACAGTAGTTATGACCAGAGATATGCCCCCTTCACAGTAGTTGTACGGACATGTGCCCCCTTCACAATAGTTATGCCCACATATGCCCTCTTCACAATAGTTATGCCTAGATGTGCCCCATTCACAGGCAGTAAAAAAAAAAAAAGGAAATTCTCACCTAGTTCCTCTGATGATCATCACAGCTCACCCTGCACTCCCCAGCAGCATGCAGTCACACATTGTGCTGCTGGTCTGTGTAGGAGGAGCAGCCCAGCAGTGTGGAGCGCTGGCAGCTGAGCTGAATGGTGAAGTGGGGAGCGGACGGCTTCCTGCCTCACCGTTACAAGGAAATGTCTCTGTATCCTATGGACTCAGAGACAACTGAGAGCGGGACATACCTCAGCCGTTCTGGGACCGCGGGACAGCCACTGAAATCCAGGACTGTCCTGCTGGATCCAGGACGGTTGGGAGGTGTGCTTATAGTGAACCAGGTAAAGGTCCAGACACCTTTCATTCACTGATCTCTACTCCCAAATTCATAGCTATACTGGTTTTCCTCATAGACTTCAATGGGGTTGTTAACAGAACATCTGCACCAAAAACCACAAGAGAAAGTGCATAAAAACCAGATTTTGGTGTTTTTTGCGCTGATTTCATGTGGGTATTCTGCATACAAATACCCAACGTGTACAAATAGCCTAAGGGTACCTACACATGGGTGCGGGTTTAGAAACAGAATATCTGCACGGCTTTTCATGCAGATTTCTCTGAGCTTCTGAACCTGCATCTGTCACTTGTGGTTTTTGTTATAGAAATGTTGCAGATCTCTACATCCGCCCGGCAGGTCAGTTTCTTCACAGAAAAAAAAAAACTAAGTAAGGCGTTTGTCCGTTCCGCAGCCCTGCAAAAAAAAAAAAAATAGAACATGTCCTATTCTTCGTTTTGTGGACAAGGATAGTCATTGTTACAATGGATCTGCAAAAAAAAGGTTTCAACATGGATGTCACACGTATTTTTTCCAGATCCGCGTTTTTCAGACTGCAAAATACATACGGTTGTCTGAATGCACAACCGTATTTTTGCTCTGCATCCGATCGGATGTGGACCCATTCATTTCAGAGAGGCCGCGGAAGATGCGGACAGCACACTGTGTTCTGTCTGCATCTGCGTTTCACGCCCCTGCAAAAAAAGTTCTTGTTCGTTTTGCAGACCAGAATAGGCATTTCTAACACGGGGGGGACGTGCGGATCCACAAAATAGGGAATGCACACGGCCATGATTTGTGGTCCGCAAAAACTGATACGGTCGTGTGCATGAGGCCTTAATCTAATCTCATTAATTTGCTGGTACTGTATTACGCTGCGGTTTTACTTCGCAATGTAAACACACACACACATCCTAAGATAAAATGTCAGCATAATAAAATTTCCACAACAGCAAAAATCTGCTTAGAAAAAAACTTGTGTAATCCGCAACATGTGCAGGAACCCTACAGCTTTCGTTTTTAGACCTCCTTCCTTTGTTTGCATGTTATGTTAAACCTGGGGCCCTAGAATGTGTGACTGTGACCTCCTTGATGTTGCTTCTTGCGTGTTTTGCACTGGAGTGACAGTTACATCCATTTTCTGAAGGAAGCTCTGCCTGCATTTAACATATGGAAATGCCCAAAGGGAAAAGATTTCTGAGAATCCATCATTTCTGTTCAGAGGATGCCCGCCCGAGGCGACCTGTACGACTCGGTCTTTGTGCTTCTCCTGGTTTCCCGTGCCCATAACAAACAATATTTCTGGTATCTTTCAGTTTTCTTTTAAAGATTTAAAGAAGAAAAACCCTGAAAGAAAGCAAACTGGAGCAGAGAGGGTTGTGTCCAGAATCCTGCTGCTCTGGGTGTAAAGGGAAACTCTTTGAAAGCTCAAATTACTCTGCATTCCTCCATGTGGTAGGGTGACATAACTGCTGCAAGAAGGCTTGTTTGTGTTTCCAATTGTCCTCAGTTCCTCTCAGCAGATCTGCTTGCATTCGAAAGGCTCTAGCAATGGTTTCGTTAAAATACATTCGCCTACTTGTTTACATGACTGAGACATGTTAAATCGGGTGCTTTACATTACCCCTTGGAAGAGAGTCCTTATTTAATGTCTTTACTAACATCTACATTTTTATGTGGCTCCATTGTTCCCAAGCTTTGAACAATGAGCCATTTCTGGTCAAGCAGAGAACTAGTTTACCTGTGGTAGGGTTTTTACAGCCGTGCCGTCTTAAGGCGGGAGGTCAGGGGGGGTCATCTTAAGTGGTTTTAGAAACCCATTTGTTTTCCTTTTGTATGCTTGATTTACCATGCAGATGGAGAATGTGAAGAGGCTAACAGCTTTGTACTGTCCTAAGCTATCAACTAGCATGGAGCGAAGTATGGGAGATACGGCCACCACACTGAATGTATGTTAAGCGCTATGTAAAGTGTTCACCTCGTGTTTTGTCCCATGTTTAAAGTCTATGTCAGGAAAAACAGGATGGAGAAGCGTAATGTACTCTCCACAGAGTCCGGTAAAAAATAATATACATTAAGTAGGTACATTTTTATTACAATGGGACCTTATGTTGATGGGTGTGATTGTATGGAATCTGTCTAAGGCCTCCGAAGGTGTATGTCATGCGTATGCATTAGTCGTGGGACAAAATAGTGACGTGAACACCCAAAAAAATCTGTTCTTTTTTAACAGAAACTAAACCTGTGTGCTGCAATAATACGCTTCATCTAAGGCCGCAATCGCATCTGCGCCAAGAGGATCCAGCACAAGTGCCGGCAGTTGGCTGGACCAATAAACGCTGCATGCAATGGTTTTTGTCCAGCTGATACCTGGCATTTATGCCGGAAAGTGGCCAAATCACCGCCGGATCCATATTGACTAAATTGGGATCTGGCGTGATCTGTTCCCAGAAGGCAAGGTAGCTTCACAAGGACTGTTGCCCTGTATATCCTGTGTTGACATGACAATGTACAAGTGTGAAAGTGTTGTGTCCTGGCATCTGCTGTGAAGGGTTAAAAAATTTTCTTAAAGAGGTTCTCCACTTTTGCTATATTCATCACCTGTCCCCAGGATAGCTCACCAATATCAGATTAGCGGGGACCTGACTGCCGGCACTCCACAGAACGCAGTGCTTGTAGGGGTGCTGCCTCCGTTCCTCTGTTTACCTGCTCCCTATTGACATTGCAGCAGTGAGCAGTGTAATTTAGCTCCTCCGTCTCATTCACTTCAATGGGACGGCTCCATCCAGTTTTACTCTTTTGATAAGGCCTACTGCACACGAACATTTTTTTCCCCGTTTTTTTGCGTTCCGTATACGGAACCATTCATTTCAATGGATACGCAAAAAAACAGAAGGTACTCTGTATGCCTTCCGTTTCAGTATTTCCGTTCAAACATAGAACATGTCCTATTATTGCCTGCAAATAACGATCAGTGGCTCTACTGAATGCATACGGAATACATCCGTATGTCTTCCATATTCGTTCCGTTTTTGTGGAAACATGTATTGAAAATTTTATGTCCAGCCCAATTTTTTTAATGTACTTACTGTTTAAACATTATTGTACGCTTCCGAAAAACGGATCACAAACGGAATGGAAGCGGAAACACTACTGAAACAAAAAACTGACCGCAAAATACTAAAAAAGGCCTCTTTCACGCGACCGTATGTATTTTGCGGTCCCAAAAAATATGGATGACATCCGTGTGCATTCCGTATTTTGCAGAACGGAACAGCTAGCCCCTAATAGAACAGTACTATCCTTGTCTGTGATTTGGACAATAATAGGATATGTTCTATTTTTTTTGCGGAACGGAAATACAGACATACGGAAATGGAATGCACACAGAGTAACTTCCGCTTTTTTTTCGAGGACCCATTGAAATAAATGGTTCCGAATACGGTCCGCAAAAAAAAAACTAACGGACACGGAAAGAAAATACGTTTGTGTGCAAGAGGCCAAAGCCACACGGTCGTGTGCAGGAGGCCTTAGTCCGTATTTGCGAGCAGAAAGTCAGTAACTTATCACAGTTGCAGCAAGGTGGAGATTTTAAGAAATCTCATCCACACACTGGAGAAAAAAATCTGTAGTATGACATGTAGTATGTAGTTTATATCCTCAAGAATGCCAATTCTTTCTGTTGATTTTCACAGATTTCGCCCTTTGTTTTGCAAAGGGTGAAATTTCCAGCAAATCCTCAATAAAATTTATGACAAAATCCGCAAATGGCTATTCCCGTCACGTGTGTACATACTCTGACACAGCGGTTGCAGAAAAACTACTTTTGTGTAACATTGACATGGTATTTTTTTGTTCTGTTTGTGCAGTCACATGTTAAAGGACTTAGGCCATCTCATACAATGGTGGCATATCGCTAGGATATGCCACCAATGTCTGATGGGCACGGGTCCCAATTATTTCTAGAACGGAGCCCATATAGTAAAGGAGAGCCACTCGTCTGTTTCCCGCATCCAGTTAGAAATGAAAGGAGGGCAGTCGTGCATGCGTGGTCCGCTCTTCTTCACTTTCCAGGCACTGTTCCAGAGATGAGTGGGGGTTCCAGAGGTAATGGTATTGGATATGTTATGAGCAGTTTCTGGTTTCCTCCAGACAAGTCGCTTAGAATTGAGGTCTCTCAGTCTGAGAATCCTTTAGATGCTTTTTTGCAAATTCCGGGTGGCCTTTCATGTGTCTTTTACTGAGGAGAGACTTCTTTCTGGCCACTATGCCATAAAGCCCAGAACGGTGGAGTGCTACAGTGATGGTCGACCCTGGAAGTTTCTACCATCTGCACAAAGGATCTTTGATCTCAGCCAGAGTGACCATTGGATTCTTGGTCACCTCTCTTACCAAGACCCTTCTCCCCCAATTACTTAGTTTGCCGGGTGGCTCTAGTCCTACCTGTCCCAATGGAGGCCATTGTGCTCTTGGGTACTTTCAGTTGTAACAGAATTTTTTTGTACCCTTCTCCAGATCTGTGCCTCCACACCAGCCTGTCGCTGAGCTCTACAGTTACTTCCTCCTCATGGCCTTGTTTTTGCTCAAATATGCATTGTCAGCTGTGAGACCTTATATAGATAGGGGTTGTCTTTCAAAATCACGTCCAAGCAATTGCATTTACCACAGGTAGACTGCAATGAAGGTGTAGAATCATCTCAAAGATGATCAAAAGAAATGTGAGACCACAGAGCTAAATTTCAAGTGTTATAGCAAAGGGTCTAAACACCTATATCAATGTGAAATTTTAGTTTTTCCTGTTTATTAAATTAGCAAAATTTGTAAAAAAAAAATTCACTTTGTCAATATGAGGTATTGAGTGTTGATTGGGAAACACAAAGCCGCAACACAACAAAATGTAAAATAAAGTGAAGGAGCCTAAAGACTTTCCAAATGAAGTATATAAAGGAACTAAAAACATAAGAAAAACTAAAAGGTATAAATGTATATAGAAAAGTCACCAAAACTCTTGTAAAGGTTATAGAATTCTTCCCTTTTGCAGATCTTCCCATGGTTGTCAATCACCCCCCCCCCCCCCCAAAAAAAAATAAACAACTTTAAGGTTACTGTTGACAATCAGTTGAAAATTTACTTTATTGGTCAGAACAGTTGTCAATTCTACTGTAAAATGCAGCATTTTTTGCAGTATAAGACACACTTTGTCTCCCAAAAGTGGGGGCAAATACTAATGAGCGCTTTCATTATGGAAGCACTTATCAGTACAGGAGGACCGCGGAGCGGTGAATGCAGCGCTTCCTGTGTGGGCTTTATACTCAGCTCTTCCTGGTCTTCTTCGTCGGTCACTCGCCGTCCTGTGCACAGTGTAAAGACGTTGGCGCGCTCTGTGACCTCACACTGTGCGACATCGGGTCACAGCAAAGAGAGCCAGGAAGGGCAGGAGCTGGATCTCAGGAGCGGCGGCGTCTGGAGCAGGAGAGGTGAGTTGATTTATTAACACAGAAGTCAGATCTGAGGTCTAATTGGGGGTCTTAGAAACATTGTTGGTCTGACTGGGGGTCTTAGAAACAATGGGGGTCTGATCTGAGGTCTAATTGGGGGTCTTATTAACATTGGGGTCTGAGCTGAGGTATGATTGGGGGTCTTGGGGTCTGAGCTGAGGTCTGAATGAGATCTTATTGGGGCTCTGAGCTGAGGTATGATTGGGGGTCTTGGGCTCTGAGCTGAGGTCTGAATGAGATCTTATTGGGGTCTGAGCTGAGGTATGATTGGGGGTCTTAGCTGAGGTCTGAATGAGATCTTATTGGGGTCTGAGCTGAGGTATGATTGGGGGTCTTGGGGTCTGAGCTGAGGTCTGAATGAGATCTTATTGGGGTCTGAGCTGAGGTATGATTGGGGTCTTGGGCTCTGAGCTGAGGTCTGAATGAGATCTTATTGGGGTCTGAGCTGAGGTATGATTGGGGGTCTTGGGCTCTGAGCTGAGGTATGATTGGGGGTCTTGGGGTCTGAGCTGAGGTCTGAATGAGATCTTATTGGGGTCTGAGCTGAGGTATGATTGGGGTCTTGGGCTCTGAGCTGAGGTCTGAATGAGATCTTATTGGGGTCTGAGCTGAGGTATGATTGGGGTTCTTGGGGTCTGAGCTGAGGTCTGAATGAGATCTTATTGGGGTCTGAGCTGAGGTATGATTGGGGGTCTTGGGGTCTGAATGAGATCTTATTGGGGCTCTGAGCTATGATTGAATAGGTGCATCTTATAGGACGAGAAATACGGTATGTCCTTGTCATTAGTGGATTCTTCAGTGAGCCCTAAAAAATATAGTGTGAAAGTGGTGAATGCCCTTCACCCACCAATACTACAAGAAAAAGGCAGGATGTGGTGACAATGTTTCCTTCGGTGACCACCTTATTTCTCTTTACCTTGCTGTACAGTGCAGTTTCAGTCCAGGAACCCTGCTGGTTTCCATGCAGCATTTTTACAGCCAGTTTTTCTAGAATACCATTTCTGTAACTCATGGTCCAGCGGTGATCTGCATGTTCTTCCTTTACTTGGATAATGATGGTCACTTTCTGTCACTAAAATGACAGAAAACTTCCGGGAAATGAAGGCTGACACCCACAACAAGCTGAGTCATTAGTTCTCCTCCACTGTCACGTCTTGGCTGCAGCTGTTTTCCGCTCCAGAAAAGTTATTATCTTGTTTAAAGGGCTGTGAGAGGGCGATACTTACTGGACGTGGCGTTCATTCCTCAGGCCTTACCTGCTGAGACTGTGATTCAAAGGATGAGTCAGACTAAAAACCTTGTTCTCCTGCACAAAGAGCTGTCAAGCTGTAAACGTACATGACTGCATCCTAATGTTATGTGCCGCCGAACTGCATGCCTTTCTTCTGCTAATCATTAGCAAAGATCATCAGGAAATTCACTGATAAGGCACAATGGGGGTGATTTATTAAACCTCATGCACACAAACGTATTTTCTTTCCGTGTCCGTTCCTTTTTTTTGGGCGGACCGTATACCGAACCATTCCCTTCAATGGGTCTGCAAAAAAAAGGAAGTTACTCCGTGTGCATTCCGTTTCTGGATGTCTGTATGTCCGTTCCGCAAAAAAATAGAACGTCCTATTATTGTCCGCATTACGGACAAGGTCTCTAGTGCAGCCCTAGGCTACAGCACAGTTAGAACAGTACAGGGGCTGGCACACAGCGCAGTTAGGACAGTACAGGGGCTGGCACACAGCGCAGTTATGACAGTACAGGGGCTGGCACACAGCACAGTTATGACAGTACAGGGGCTGGCACACAGCACAGTTATGACAGTACAGGGGCTGGCACACAGCGCAGTTAGGACAGTACAGGGGCTGGCACACAGCACAGTTGGGATGCAGTACAGGGGCTGGCACACAGCACAGTTGGGATGCAGTACAGGGGCTGGCACACAGCGCAGTTATGACAGTACAGGGGCTGGCACACAGCACACTTGGGATGCAGTACAGGGGCTGGCAAACAGCACAGTTGAGATGCAGTTATGACAGTACAGGGGCTGGCACACAGCGCAGTTGAGATGCAGTACAGGGGCTGGCACACAGCACAGTTGGGATGCAGTACAGGGGCTGGCACACAGCACAGTTGGGATGCAGTACAGGGGCTAGCACACAGCGCAGTTGGGATGCAGTACAGGGGCTGGCACACAGCGCAGTTGAGATGCAGTACAGGGGCTGGCACACAGCACAGTTGGGATGCAGTACAGGGGCTGGCACACAGCGCAGTTGGGATGCAGTACAGGGGCTGGCACACAGCGCAGTTGGGATGCAGTACAGGGGCTGGCACACAGCACAGTTGGGATGCAGTACAGGGGCTGGCACACAGCGCAGTTGGGATGCAGTACAGGAGCTGGCACACAGCGCAGTTGGGATGCAGTACAGGGGCTGGCACACAGCACAGTTGGGATGCAGTACAGAGGCTGGCACACAGCGCAGTTGGGATGCAGTACAGGGGCTGGCACACAGCGCAGTTGGGATGCAGTACAGGGGCTGGCACACAGCGCAGTTGGGATGCAGTACAGGGGCTGGCACACAGCACAGTTGGGATGCAGTACAGGGGCTGGCACACAGCACAGTTGGGATGCAGTACAGGGGCTGGCACACAGCACAGTTGGGATGCAGTACAGGGGCTGGCACACAGCACAGTTGGGATGCAGTACAGGGGCTGGCACACAGCGCAGTTGGGATGCAGTACAGGGGCTGGCACACAGCACAGTTGGGATGCAGTACAGGGGCTGGCACACAGCACAGTTGGGATGCAGTACAGGGGCTGGCACACAGCACAGTTGGGATGCAGTACAGGGGCTGGCACACAGCACAGTTGGGATGCAGTACAGGGGCTGGCACACAGCACAGTTGGGATGCAGTACAGGGGCTGGCACACAGCACAGTTGGGATGCAGTACAGGGGCTGGCACACAGCACAGTTGGGATGCAGTTACTGCATCAACATGTATTTACAACGCAGTCTGTGAATGGAGCCTGCTGAAGTTTAATTGTGCTGCGCGGCACCTCAGTCACTACATGGGGGGATCTGACAGGACCTCAGGGGACAGCTGCTACCCCAGGACACAGAAAAGACCAGCAGACAATAAAACGCTGTCAGCCGCAGATCCTTCCAACTTCCAAGGTCCCTGAGAGACGCGACTACAGCAGGAGCAGCTGCACCGCCGCACGGAGGAGACCACCTCTCCTGCTGGATGGGGGGGCATGTAGTGTGTGCAGGGGGCAGCACAGCTCGGGGAGGAATGTCTCACTTTTACAACCCTCACAGGCTGCAGCTCGGCGGCGAAACAAAAGCAGTTTCTGGTTTTCAGCTGCCAGAGAGCAGTAATGAGTGGGGGAAGGTGGGGGCGGGACAGAACCAGGTCTCCCCGGCTGGAGCTCCAGTGACTCAGGCTGAACGCCCCCCCTCCCCTCCAGAAGGCCGGATATGAGCCACCAACAACATGAGAGTCATGTAAGCCCACACAGCGGCCACGTCTCCGCACATCCAGCGCATGAGCTCAGCACCTGGCACAGGCCGCGTCTCCTCCCTCCGTGCCCTGCTTCCTGCCCGTCACCCGCTGCGCCTAGCAGAACGTGACCGCAGGAGCCGCCAGCAGCTGCGAGCTGTACACTAGCGGAACTGTCCTGTCAGTGTGAACAGAGCTCAGAGCCGTCCTGTCAGTGTGAACGGAGCTCAGAGCCGTCCTGTCAGTGTGAACGGAGCTCAGAGCCGTCCTGTCAGTGTGAACGGAGCTCAGAGCTGTCCTGTCAGTGTGAACGGAGCTCAGAGCTGTCCTGTCAGTGTGAACAGAGCTCAGAGCTGTCCTGTCAGTGTGAACGGAGCTCAGAGCTGTCCTGTCAGTGTGAACGGAGCTCAGAGCTGTCCTGTCAGTGTGAACAGAGCTCAGAGCTGTCCTGTCAGTGTGAACGGAGCTCAGAGCTGTCCTGTCAGTGTGAACGGAGCTCAGAGCCGTCCTGTCAGTGTGAACGGAGCTCAGAGCTGTCCTGTCAGTGTGAACGGAGCTCAGAGCTGTCCTGTCAGTGTGAACGGAGCTCAGAGCTGTCCTGTCAGTGTGAACGGAGATCAGAGCTGTACACTAGCGGAGCTGTCCTGTCAGTGTGAACAGAGCTCAGAGCTGTCCTGTCAGTGTGAACGGAGCTCAGAGCTGTCCTGTCAGTGTGAACGGAGCTCAGAGCCGTCCTGTCAGTGTGAACAGAGCTCAGAGCCGTCCTGTCAGTGTGAACAGAGCTCAGAGCTGTCCTGTCAGTGTGAACGGAGCTCAGAGCTGTCCTGTCAGTGTGAACAGAGCTCAGAGCTGTCCTGTCAGTGTGAACGGAGCTCAGAGCCGTCCTGTCAGTGTGTACAGAGCTCAGAGCCGTCCTGTCAGTGTGAACGGAGCTCAGAGCTGTCCTGTCAGTGTGAACGGAGCTCAGAGCTGTCCTGTCAGTGTGAACGGAGCTCAGAGCTGTCCTGTCAGTGTGTACAGAGCTCAGAGCTGTCCTGTCAGTGTGAACGGAGCTCAGAGCTGTCCTGTCAGTGTGAACGGAGCTCAGAGCTGTCCTGTCAGTGTGAACAGAGCTCAGAGCTGTCCTGTCAGTGTGAACGGAGCTCAGAGCTGTCCTGTCAGTGTGAACGGAGCTCAGAGCTGTCCTGTCAGTGTGAACGGAGCTCAGAGCTGTCCTGTCAGTGTGAACGGAGCTCAGAGCTGTCCTGTCAGTGTGAACGGAGCTCAGAGCTGTCCTGTCAGTGTGGACGGAGCTCAGAGCTGTACACTAGCGGAGCTGTCCTGTCAGTGTGAACAGAGCTCAGAGCTGTACACTAGCGGAGCCGTCCTGTCAGTGTGAACAGAGCTCAGAGCCGTCCTGTCAGTGAGTACAGAGCCCAGAGCTGTCCTGTCAGTGTGAACAGAGCTCAGAGCTGTCCTGTCAGTGTGAACGGAGCTCAGAGCCGTCCTGTCAGTGTGAACGGAGCTCAGAGCCGTCCTGTCAGTGTGAACGGAGCTCAGAGCTGTCCTGTCAGTGTGAACGGAGCTCAGAGCTGTCCTGTCAGTGTGAACGGAGCTCAGAGCTGTCCTGTCAGTGTGAACGGAGCTCAGAGCTGTCCTGTCAGTGTGAACAGAGCTCAGAGCTGTCCTGTCAGTGTGAACGGAGCTCAGAGCTGTCCTGTCAGTGTGAACGGAGCTCAGAGCTGTCCTGTCAGTGTGGACGGAGCTCAGAGCTGTACACTAGCGGAGCTGTCCTGTCAGTGTGAACAGAGCTCAGAGCTGTACACTAGCGGAGCTGTCCTGTCAGTGTGAACGGAGCTCAGAGTTGTACACTAGTGGAGCTGTCCTGTCAGTGTGAACGGAGCTCAGAACTGTCCTGTCAGTGTGAACAGAGCTCAGAGCTGTACACTAGCGGAGCTGTCCTGTCAGTGTGAACAGAGCTCAGAGCTGTACACTAGCGGAGCTGTCCTGTCAGTGTGAACGGAGCTCAGAGCTGTACACTAGCGGAGCCGTCCTGTCAGTGTGAACGGAGCTCAGTGCTGTACACTAGCGGAGCCGTCCTGTCAGTGTGAACGGAGCTCAGAGTTGTACACTAGTGGAGCTGTCCTGTCAGTGTGAACGGAGCTCAGAACTGTCCTGTCAGTGTGAACGGAGCTCAGTGCTGTACACTAGCGGAGCCGTCCTGTCAGTGTGAACGGAGCTCAGAGTTGTACACTAGTGGAGCTGTCCTGTCAGTGTGAACAGAGCTCAGAGCTGTCCTGTCAGTGTGAACGGAGCTCAGAACTGTCCTGTCAGTGTGAACGGAGCTCAGAACTGTCCTGTCAGTGTGAACGGAGCCCAGAGCTGTCCTGTCAGTGTGAACAGAGCTCAGAGCTGTCCTGTCAGTGTGAACGGAGCCCAGAGCTGTCCTGTCAGTGTGAACAGAGCTCAGAGCCGTCCTGTCAGTGTGAACGGAGCCCAGAGCTGTCCTGTCAGTGTGAACAGAGCCCAGAGCTGTCCTGTCAGTGTGAACGGAGCCCAGAGCTGTCCTGTCAGTGTGAACAGAGCTCAGAGCTGTCCTGTCAGTGTGAACGGAGATCAGAGCTGTACACTAGCGGAGCTGTCCTGTCAGTGTGAACAGAGCTCAGAGCCGTCCTGTCAGTGTGTACAGAGCCCAGAGCTGTCCTGTCAGTGTGAACGGAGCTCAGAGCTGTTCCGTCAGTGTGAACGGAGATCAGAGCTGTACACTAGCGGAGCTGTCCTGTCAGTGTGAACAGAGCCCAGAGCTGTACACTAGCGGAGCTGTCCTGTCAGTGTGAACGGAGCTCAGAGCTGTCCTGTCAGTGTGAACGGAGCTCAGAGCTGTTCCGTCAGTGTGAACGGAGATCAGAGCTGTACACTAGCGGAGCTGTCCTGTCAGTGTGAACGGAGCTCAGAGCTGTCCTGTCAGTGTGAACAGAGCCCAGAGCTGTCCTGTCAGTGTGAACGGAGCTCAGAGCCGTCCTGTCAGTGTGAACGGAGCTCAGAGCTGTACACTAGCGGAGCTGTCCTGTCAGTGTGAACAGAGCCCAGAGCTGTACACTAGCGGAGCTGTCCTGTCGCACACAGTGCTGCCTCCAGAGTGGAGATGTGGATCACACATATGTCCGTGACGTGTCAGCTACAGGACTGACTACAAGGGAGGGATTTTATGGACCTCCTGTCAGTCATGAAGCTGACAAACCCAGACATTTACCCAGACTGGCTTTTTAACGCTGGTCGCAGTTTCCTCCTCGCGCTGCCGTTATTTATGACATGGTGTGCGCCTCATCATAAATTAGGCGCGTCCATGGCAGTCCTTGCGCCTGGCAAACAACTACTGACAGGATACATTTTCACTCCTCTTTGATGCCTGTTAAAGAGGTGTTAAAAAAAAGTCGCAAATAGTGGGTTGGTGGCTTTTTTTTACTACAAAAATAATGTGAGGAATTATTAGTAAATGACCCCCATGTGCTTTACCTGTTCTTTCCACAAAACTATAGCAATTGGTGGCAAACTGCCTGCATTTTTGCTGTGTGGTTCTCAGCCACCCAGTCAGGGCTCATGCACACAGTGGGTCCACAATACGCGGGCACCGGACGTGTGCACCCCAAATCACGGATGCGGACCCATTAACTTGAATACTTTTTAGCGGTACGGACAGTCGGATGCGGATCGCGGACCCGATTCAAGTGGATGGGTTCACAATCCGCATGTGGTGGCCCCACGATCGGTGCCTGTGCATTGCGTTCCGCAGGACGGGTCTGGCTGTGAGCATGAGGCCTTTCCTGTAAGGGCATCCTAAGCAGGGGCAGACTGGGAACAAGTGGTCCTGGAAGAAAACCTAAAAGTGGCCCCAGATACCACAGCGCAGCACAAAATACTACCTCAGCAGAACCAGATACCACAGCGCAGCACAAAATACTACCTCAGCAGAACCAGACACCAAAGCGCAGCACAAAATACTACCTCAGCAGAACCAGATACCACAGTGCAGCACAAAATACTACCTCAGCAGAACCAGATACCACAGCGCAGCACAAAATACTACCTCAGCAGAACCAGACACCACAGCGCAGCACAAAATACTACCTCAGCAGAACCAGATACCACAGCGCAGCACAAAATACCACCTCAGCAGAACCAGATACCACAGCGCAGCACAAAATACTACCTCAGCAGAACCAGATACCACAGCGCAGCACAAAATACCACCTCAGCAGAACCAGACACCACAGCGCAGCACAAAATACTACCTCAGCAGAACCAGACACCACAGCACAGCACAAAATACTACCTCAGCAGAACCAGATACCACAGCGCAGCACAAAATACCACCTCAGCAGAACCAGACACCACAGCGCAGCACAAAATACTACCTCAGCAGAACCAGATACCACAGCGCAGCACAAAATACCACCTCAGCAGAACCAGATACCACAGCGCAGCACAAAATACCACCTCAGCAGAACCAGATACCACAGCGCAGCACAAAATACTGCCTAAATGTATTAATGCTGAGAGCATAAGATCTGTTTTTTGGCTAAGAGGGTTTAGGTGGCCCTACTAGGCTTCGGCCCACCGGGAAATTTCCCTGTAGGGTCTATGGCCAATCTGCCCGATTCTAAGGGTCGCTACCACACATTGTATTTTGTGTGGCCAAAAAAGCTTCCAAACACTCGCAATTTTTGTAGCATTTATTTTTTTTTACTTTTTTTGTTGTTGTTGTTTTTGGCCAAATAGTGTGTTTCGGCACAGACTTTTTTTAATGAGTTTTTTTTCACATGCTTTGAGCTTTTACATAGGAAAATATGTATCGCCCCCACAATGTCACTTCCACTATAGAAGAGGATGCAAAAAATGTATTGTTAAAAAAAAACAACTTGCCAAAACACCAATACAAAAAACTCAACACACACTGGCACCTGGGTTTTTACACCCAGACGGTGCACCTATTTTATGATGAGGTTCAGTCCTTGACATTCTCTGGCAGTCCATGCACTGGGAGTAAAGTCTAATCCAGTCCCTGATGGCCTGGCCCCTACCACTCCCCAGTGGGAAAGACGGCGTCAATTTTGTCACACTGGTGTTTAAAAATTAGCAAATTTGGTGCCTTACGACTTTTTTTTAGGCCAAACTGGTGTAAATGACTCCCACTGTGTTTTAAAGAAGCGACACAGGTTTACATATTTATTTATTTTTGTCATTTGAATAAAATGTTATAACAAAATAAAAAAAGCGCTCAATTTAAAAAACGCCAACAAACTAAAAAAGAATTTGTAGCCAAAAAAATTCTTGTGTGTCCTGCATTTCTCATACACTTTTAGGTAACACATGGAGCTCCTTTTTTTTCACAAAAAAAAAACAGGTGTAAAAATCACAAAAATATGAAAAAGTGCAGAAAAACACCCCAAAAATCCCACCCTACCCAATTTTTTTTTTACCACTAATAAAACGCCATATGAACTGCTTGCATTTTTTCCAATACTGCATACTTTTTTTGCCTTTTAAAGGGCTTCTGTCACCCCACTAAACCGTTTTTTTTTTTTTTTTTGTTTACTTATAATCCCTATACTGCGATTTCTGCCTACATAATCTAATTAATCATTTTGGTCCAGTAGATTGTGTTAAAAACGTGCTTTTAAAATATGCTAATTACCTTGCTACCAGCAAGTAGGGCGGCTACTTGCTGGTAGCAGTCACATCCTCCGATCCTAAAGACGCCCCCTCCTCATGTTGATTGACAGGGCCAGGGAACGGGATCATTCTCTGCTGGCCCGGTTTGCATTCAAAATCTCGCGCCTGCGCCGTACCTGTCTTCAATCGGCGCAGGCGCACTGAGAGGCGGCCGCTCCATCCTCAATGCGCCTGCGCCGGGTGTAGATGTGACGTCATCGGCGCAGGCGCATTGAGGATGGAGCGACCGCCTCTCAGTGCGCCTGCGCGACAATACCGTTACGGCGCGAGATCTTGATAGCAGACAGGGCCAGCAGAGGACGATCCTGTTCCCTGGCCCTGTCAATCAACATGCGGAGGGGGCGTCTTTAGGATCGGAGGATGCGGCTGCTACCAGCAAGTAGCCGCCCTATTTGCTGGTAGCAAGGTAATTTGCATACTTTAAAAGCACGTTTTTAACACAATCTACTGAACCAAAATGATTAATTAGATTATGTAGGCATAAATCGCAGTATAGGGATTATAAGTAAACAAAAAAAAAAAAGAAACGGTTTAGTGGGGTGACAGAAGCCCTTTAAGTGCCAAATGCAAAAAGCACCACAAAAAATGTAAATGTTTTCTGGACGTTTTTGGTGCATTCTTTGGGTAAAATCTGCCAGTTCCAGATGTTGCCAGGAAGTCTTTGGGGTTCATTTACTAACATCACAAGACCCCTTTTGTAATTTTTTTAACGCCTGTGCGACAATATATTTTTTTTGGGGGAAAAAAATATATTCACAGAGCAAAATTTTGGAGCAGACACTACATCAATATTCCAGCGACGCTGGCGTGGTGTATGGCTCCCATTGTTTTCAATGCACTGCAGTTTGTGGACTGGTGCGGTGTCCATTCAATGGAGCTAATCCGCGAGACGGTCTGCTGCATTTAGAGTGAACAACTGTGGCAGTTTCTGCCTCAGATTACCCTAACGCTGGGTTAAGACCTGAGCGTTCTGAAACGAGCGCTCTGTATGCGCGATTGTACGGGCGTTTACAATCGCGCATACAGAGATAGGGGTGCACACATTGTCGCGCGTTCCCGAATATCTATGTGCGGGAACGCGCGACAAACGCCCAAAAAAAAAGCTCAAGCACTTGTTTGAGCGTCGGGCGTTTTACAGCGCGATCGTACGCGCTGTAAAACGCCAAGGTGAGAACCATTCCCATAGGGAATCATTGGTTCTTGCCTGTTGTGCGTTTTACAGCGCGTAGGAACGCGCTGTAAAACGCTCAGGTGTTAACCCAGCCTTAGGCCCCTTTCACACTAGTGAGTTTTCTGCGCAGGTGCAATGCGTGGTGTGAGCGTTTAGCACCTGCACTGAATCCTGACCCATTCATTTCAATGCGGCTTTGTACATGAGCGTTGTTTTTCACGCATCACTTGTGCGTTGCCCTTCCCCCATAGAAGTGAATGGGGCTTCAGTGAAAATCGCATTGCATCCGGAAGCAAGTGCGGATGCAATGCGTTTTTCACTGATGGTTGCTAAGAGATGCTGTTTGTGAACCTTCAGGTTTTTATCACACGAGTGAAAAACGCTTTGCACTCGTGCGTAAAAAAATGAACGCAATTGCAGACAAAACTGACTGAACTTGCTTGCAAAATTATGCGAGTTTCACTGAACGCATCCGGACCTAATCCGTCACGCTCATGTGAAAGAGGCCTAAGGCCCCTTGCAGACGAGCGTGCCGGATTCAGTCCGGTAGCGTTGCGGGCGGGTTCAGGGAAACCCACGCGAGTTTGCACGCAATTGTGTTGTTCAGTTTTTTCCACGCAAATGCAAAGTGTTTTAATGCGATTTGCACGCGCGTAATAAAAAACTGAATGTTGGTACCCAGACCCGAACTTCTTCACTGAAGTTCGGGTTTCGGTTAGGTGTTCTGTAGATTTTATTATTTTCCCTTATAACATGGTTATAAGGGAAAATAATAGCATTCTTAATACAGAATGCTAAGTTTAATGTCATTTGAGGGTTAAAAAATAATAAAGAAATTACTCAGCTCATCCACTTGATTGCTCAGTCGTTAGTCTTCTTTCTTCTTCTTGCAGGACCTGCGCTGACGTCATCGCAGGTCCTGCTGAATGAAGATAGAAGGTCCTTTTGCAGGTCCTGCAAGAAGACGATAATGGCTGTGCGAACAAGTGGATGAAGTAATTTTTATTTATTTTTTTAACCCTCAATTGACATTTTACTTAGCATTCTGTATTAAGAATGCTATTATTTTCCCTTATAACCATAACCTTGTTATAATGGAAAATAATAAAGTCTACAGAACACCGAACCAAAACCCGAACTTTAGTGAAGAAGTCCGGGTTCAGGTCTGGGTATCACATTCATTTTTTTATCACGAGCGTGCAAAACACATTAAAACGCTTTGCACTCGCGCGGGAAGAACTGAGCGCAATCGCAGACAAATTGAGTGCGAACTCACGCGGGTTTCCCTGAATCCGCTCGCAATGCATCCGGACTGAATCCGGCACTCTCGTCTGCAAGGGGCCTTAGGCCTCTTTCACACGAGCGTGACGGATAGGCTGCCGATGCGTTCAGTGAAACTCGCACCATTTTGCAAGTTCAGTCAGTTTTGTCTGCGATTGCGTTCAGTTTTTATCGCACGGGTGCAAACTGAAGGTTTACAAACAACATCTCTTAGCAACCATCAGTGAAAAACGCATCGCAGCCGCACTCGCTTGTGGATGCAATGCATTGTTCACTGAAGCTCCATTCACTTCTATGGGGCCACGGCTGTGTTTTTCACGCAACGCAGAACTGATGTGTTAAATTTTTTTTAAATAAATGGGTCCGGATTCAGTGCGGATGCTATGCGTTCACGTCACACATTTCACCCGCGCGGAAAACTCGCCCGTGTGAAAGGGACCTGAGGAGGTGGTGATGGTGAGTACAATAAAGGAATTCAAGAGGGGCCTGGATGTATTTCTGGAGTGTAATAATATTACAGGCTATAGGTACTAGAGGGGGGTCGTTGATCCAGGGATTTATTCTGATTGCCTGATTGGAGTCGGTAACAAATTTTTTATTCCCCTAAAGTGGGGAAAATTGGCTTCTACCTCACGTTTTTTTTTGCCTTCCTCTGGATCAACTTGCAGGATGACAGGCTGAACTGGATGGACAAATGTCTTTTTTCGGCCTTATGTACTATGTTACTAAGGGTGTGTTCATATTTAGCAGTCATTTTGCCTTTTTTTCCCCAAATGCAGCAAAACTGAACGCTTTTTGTCAAATCACAGCATTTTGCTGCATTAAAAAAAAAACACTACCTGACCACTACAGCTGAGTAGCTGTTGGCGGGTTCCATGCAGCTGGTGCTGCACCGTGTGGCAAAACTGGTGGAGTGGTTTCTTGGCAAGTACAGGCAGTCCCCAGGTTACGTACAAGACAGGGACTGTAGGTTTGTCGAATCAGGGACTTTTTTCAGCACTAATCAAAGGACAGGATATTAGAGGACATCTTTCTAATGAGGTTACAGAGAGCAGTAAAACCACTCATTCCATACTCTGCATGGTGTTCTACATAGGAAATGCAACTTGGACACACGTTTGTCTTAACATATTTATTTTTTTCTGTCTATGGAAATGCTGAAACATCAAATTCAACATTCAAATATTGTACTGTAGACTTGTACAGTGTAGAGTACAACCTTCACCAATCTTGGTAGAGGACGATAGACTTGTTGGAGAGGATTGGACTGCAACGGTGTCTCCGAAATCCGAATCTAATGCAGAGCATGATTTTGCTGCTGGGGCCAGTTTCTTGAAGTGGGCATCAAGGCATCTTTGCTGTATCACCAGCACTTGCATCTTGGAGGCATTGTTGCAGGGTAAAAATACACTGTATGTGCAGAGAGGGACACCGGATTCAGAGGACCCTGTGATGGTCTCCTTTAATGAATAATTGGCTAATAAAACTTGTCCCTAAAGCAGTCTGATTGTCTGCTCTTTAACTGAGCTCTGCTTTAGGGTCCATTCACATGTCCGCAATTTCGTTCCGCATTTTGCGGACCCATTCATTTCTATGGGGCCGCACATCCTTCCGGGTCCGCAATTCCGATCCCGAAAAAAAATAGAACATGTCCTATTCTTGTCCGCAATTGCGGACAATAGGCATTTTCTATTAAGTGCTGTTGATGTGCGGTCCGCAAAATGCGGATCGCACATCGCCGATGTCCGCATTTGCGGATCCATAAAACACGCACGGACGTGTGAATGGACCCTTACACAGCACAGGCTGCCCCTTCCCTCCACCTGCAGACACAGAGCAGCCTGAGAGCCACTCGCTCCCCTGGAGACGCAGACAGAGGGTCACTGACCACTGTCTGGAGATGGCGGGCCGCGGGACAGACACTGCTAGCCCCACCTGTATCGGCCTCAGCTGCAGAGAACGGGCAGGGGAGTTCTTGATGTCTCTTATCAACGGCTTGCAGTGCAAGAATGCCGAGAGCTTGAAGGGGGAGTACCCTTCCAGTCCCATGAGGCAGTGTACGGAAGTACGTAACTCGAATGTACGTAACCCAGGGACTGCCTGTACTGCTGAACCTGAAATTGCCCAAAAAAAAAAAAAACTGCTTCAAATTGCGGCAAAGCAGTGCAGTTTTGCCCTGCTGTAAAGTCCCCTGCCGCAGAGGGGTCACTCTAAAAACCCAGTACACACTTGGCCCAATTTACTCATGTATGTTAGCCAAAAATCAGTCTAAAAATGGTGCAATACGACGCATCTAGGGTTTGTACTTTTTTCCAACATGCTTGTCAAGTGGCGGGGCTAAGTGGAAAATGGGCAGAGCTTCATGGTGAAGGGGGCGGGGACTATGAAACGCCGTGTAACTGCCGCAAAGTAAGGGTAGGGTCACATCTGCATTTACCGGATCTGGCAGAGAACAGCCACTGGATACGCCCTAGGCCGGGCACTGACCATAATGGTTCTTGTCTGGCAAAAAACTGCCACTTCTGCCCGATGCCATTATAGTCGAGGGGTCTGGCGGTGAGCAGATTTCGGCTAGGCTGGATCCGGTGAACTCCGGCAGGGTGTTCTCTGCCTGTCGGATCCGTTAACCTACCCTTTGTAATAGGGATCGACCGATATTGATTTTTTAGGGCCGATACCGATAATTTGTGGACTTTCAGGCCGATAGCCGATAATTTATACCGATATTCTGGGAATTTTCATTTTTGAAAAAAAAATAAAAATTCCCACAAATCTGCTGAAAATTAATGTTTATTGTTAATGTGTATTTTTTTTTGTAAATCTTTCTTTTTCATTTATATTTAATATTTTGGTGTTTTTATTATTATTTTTTTGTAACTTTTTTTTTTTAACTAACTTTTAGCCCCCTTAGGGACTAGAACCCTTGTCCTATTCACCCTGATAGAGATCTATCAGGGTGAATAGGATCTCACACTGTCCCTGCTGCTCTGTGCTTTGTGCACACAGCAGCATGGAGCTTATCATGGCAGCCAGGGCTTCAATAGCGTCCTGGCTGCCATGGTAACCGATCGGAACCCCAGCATTACACTGCTGGGGCTCCGATCGGAGGAGCAGGGGAGAGGGGATCCTGTGGGGGGGCGCACTGCGACTGGGGTGGGGGGGAGGGGGGGCGCACCACTGCTTAATACTGGGGGGGAGGGGGGGCGCACTGCGCCACCAATGTCTGATACTGGGGGGGGAGGGGGGGCGCACTGCGCCACCAATGTCTGATACTGGGGGGCTTGGGGGGGCGCACTGCGCCACCAATGAAGCTTAATCTCTAATTTATTAATATACAGGAGGCGGGAGCTGGCTGCAGGATCACATAGCCGGCTCCCGGCCTCTATGAGCTGTAGCTGCGATCCGCGGCACCTGAGGAGTTAACTACCGCAGATCGCAGCTACAGCTCATAGAGGTCGGGAGCCGGCTATGTGATCCTGCAGCTCCCGCCTCCTGTATATGAATGAATGATAGATTAATCTTCATTGGTGGAGCAGTGGACATAGCTCCTCCCCTCCTCCTGTCCCCTGTACTTTCATTGGCGGCAGCGGCAGCAGCACAGGGGGAGGAGACACTGCTCCTTCTCCCCTGTGCTGCTGCTGAGGGAACACGGAGAGCGCTGTCAGCAGCGCGATCTGTGTTCCCATACACTATCGGAATATCGGCAAAATAGATGCCGATACCGATAGCGTTCAAAATCCTGAATATCGGCCGATAATATCGGTAAATCCGATAATCGGTCGATCCCTACTTTGTAAATCTGGTTCTGTATGTATTCTGGTGCAGTGTGAGGGTCTATGCTCAGATGGGGGAATTTGTCCACAACAAAATCCGTCACGTATCTCACGGCAAAAACCGCTGCACTATGCTTTCAGCCACGGGTTTTAGGCCTGGGCTACACTGCGACTTTTTGTAGCGTGGCTGACTGATTTTAACTATTGAACTACAGCTGCAGTCCACAGGATGGCATTTAACTGGATTCATTCGGACTGCAGCTCCAGTGCAATGGTTAAAATCAGTTGCAGCACAAAAAGTCGCCGTGGAGCCGCAGCCTTAGGGCTCAAACGGCCATGTTTTTTGCTGTCCGCAAAAACTGACTGACTGTATTCTGCATGTTTGTGGACCCGTAGACTTCAATGGGGCCACGTCCTGATTTTCCCTGACAAGTACAGTACAGACCAAAAGCTTGGACACACCTTCTCATTCAAAGAGTTTTCTTTATTTTCATGACTATGAAAATTGTAGATTCACACTGAAGGCATCAAAACTATGAATTAACACATGTGGAATTATATACATAACAAAAAAGTGTGAAACAACTGAAAATATGTCATATTCTAGGTTCTTCAAAGTAGCCACCTTTTGCTTTGATTACTGCTTTGCACACTCTTGGCATTCTCTTGATGAGCTTCAAGAGGTAGTCACCTTAAATGGTCTTCCAACAGTCTTGAAGGAGTTCCCAGAGATGCTTAGCACTTGTTGGCCCTTTTGCCTTCACTCTGCGGTCCAGCTCACCCCAAACCATCTTGATTGGGTTCAGGTCCGGTGACTGTGGAGGCCAGGTCATCTGGCGCAGCACCCCATCACTCTCCTTCATGGTCAAATAGCCCTTACACAGCCTGGAGGTGTGTTTGGGGTCATTGTCCTGTTGAAAAATAAATGATGGTCCAACTAAACGCAAACCGGATGGAATAGCATGCCGCTGCAAGATGCTGTGGTACCCATGCTGGTTCAGTATGCCTTCAATTTTGAATAAATCCCCAACAGTGTCACCAGCAAAGCACCCCCACACCATCACACCTCCATGCTTCACGGTGGAAACCAGGCATGTAGAGTCCATCCGTTCACCTTTTCTGCGTCGCACAAAGACACGGTGGTTGGAACCAAAGATCTCAAATTTGGACTCATCAGACCAAAGCACAGATTTCCACTGGTCTAATGTCCATTCCTTGTGTTCTTTAGCCCAAACAAGTCTCTTCTGCTTGTTGCCTGTCCTTAGCAGTGGTTTCCTAGCAGATATTCTACCATGAAGGCCTGATTCACAAAGTCTCCTCTTAACAGTTGTTCTAGAGATGTGTCTGCTGCTAGAACTCTGTGTGGCATTGACCTGGTCTCTAATCTGAGCTGCTGTTAACCTGCGATTTCTGAGGCTGGTGACTCGGATGAACTTATCCTCCGCAGCAGAGGTGACTCTTGGTCTTCCTTTCCTGGGGTGGTCCACATGTGAGCCAGTTTCTTTGTAGCGCTTGATGGTTTTTGTAACTGCACTTGGGGACACTTTCAAAGTTTTCCCAATTTTTTGGACTGACTGACTGACCTTCATTTCTTCAAGTAATGATGGCCACTCGTTTTTCTTTACTTGGCTGCTCTTTTCTTGCCATAATACAAATTCTAACAGTCTATTCAGTAGGACTATCAGCTGTGTATCCACCTGACTTCTCCACAACGCAACTGATGGTCCCAACCCCATTTATAAGGCAAGAAATCCCACATTAAACCTGACAGGGCACACCTGTGAAGTGAAGACCATTTCAGGTGACTACCTCTTGAAGCTCATCAAGAGAATACCAAGAGTGTGCAAAGCAGGACAATGACCCCAAACACACCTCCAGGCTGTGTAAGGGCTATTTGACCATGAAGGAGAGTGATGGGGTGCTGCGCCAGATGACCTGGCCTCCACAGTCACCGGACCTGAACCCAATCGAGATGGTTTGGGGTGAGCTGGACCGCAGAGTGAAGGCAAAAGGGCCAACAAATGCTAAGCATCTCTGGGAACTCCTTCAAGACTGTTGGAAGACCATTTCAGGTGACTACCTCTTGAAGCTCATCAAGAGAATGCCAAGAGTGTGCAAAGCAGTAATCAAAGCAAAAGGTGGCTACTTTGAAGAACCTAGAATATGACATATTTTCAGTTGTTTCACACTTTTTTGTTATGTATATAATTCCATGTGTTAATTCATAGTTTTGATGCCTTCAGTGTGAATCTACAATTTTCATAGTCATGAAAATAAAGAAAACTCTTTGAATAAGAAGGTGTGTCCAAACTTTTGGTCTGTACTGTATAGGACGTTTTCTTTTTTTTGCAGGGCCGTTGACCATGTGCTGTCCGCATCTTTTGGGGCCCTACAGGAGTGAATGGGTCCGCATCTTAGGCTACTTTCACATCTGCGTTTTTGCTGGATCCGTCATAGATCAGCAAAAACGCTTCTATTAGGATAATACAACTGTCATGAACTGATTCGGTTGTATTTCTCTAAAATAGCAATGACGGATCCATCTCTAAAATCATTGTAAGGGCTCAGGCACACGACCGTATGTATTTTGCGGTCCGCAAAAAACAGATCCGCATACAATGTGTATTCCTTTTTTTGCAGAACGGAACAGCCGGCCCCTAATAGAACAGTCCTATCCTTGTCCGTAATGCGGACAATAATAGGACATGTTCTATTTTTTCAGAACGGAAATGGAATGCACACGGAGTAACTTCAGTTTTTTTTTGTGCATGAGCCCTAAGTCAATGAGGAGCGGATCAGTTTTCTTTTGTGTCAGAGAAATTACATTGTTAGTCATGACGGATCCGTCTTTCCCCGCATCCCAGGACGCACTCAGAAACGCTGCTTGCTGCACTTTTGTGCACGGCATGGGAACGCAATGAAACGGAACGCATTCTGGTGCACTCCGTTCCCTTGAGTTCAGTTTTGTCACCATTGACAATAAATAGGGACAAAACTGAAACGCTTTCCCCGCTATTCAGATCCTATGACGGATCTCAATAAGGGAAAGCGCAGATGTGAAAGTAGTCTAATCCGTAAAATTGTGGATCAGATGTGGAAAGCAACACACGGCCGTCTGAATTAGCGCTTAAGGGATCATTTACAGGTCCGCAAAACACGGACACCGGCCATGTGCGTTCCGCATTTTGCGGACCGCACATGGCCGACACTATGATAGAAATGCTTTCTCTCGTCCGTGACAAGAATAGGACGTTGCGGGGCCGCGGAACGTAAGTGCGGATGCTGACAGCGCACGGTGTGCTAGCCGCCTCTTTTTTTGCGGCCCCATTGAAAATGAATGGAACAGATGCAGACCCATTTTGCGGATGTGTGAATGGACCCTAATGCGGACTGGTTCCAGGTTTAGCTCCATTTGGACCTGTACGTTTTTGGTGCAGTCCTGAAAACTGGGCTGGGACCCATAATCGTCCTGAACATCCCCTCACAGTGACGACCCCTATGGGCAGTGTTCCTACAGTCCTGTCAAGGCAGTGTGTGACGAGATGGCTATAGCGGCTTCCCTAGTATGTGTCACACAGCTTTCCCAGAAACAGACAGAACTCTATGGCGGGCTTTGGACAGCACAGGACCTGACAGCTACTGCCGGGATATCACATTGCAGCCCCGTCAGGTGCGGGCTCATGGCGGCTGCTGACAGGACGGGTATGACAGAAGGCTGCAGACACAATGGAGCATTGCGCGGGAAGAGGATGACAGCGGTGACGTCACACCAGTCAGTGTCACCTCAGCGGCGGTTATTTGCCTCGGTGACGTCATCGCTCTAGTGATAGCCTCTCCAGTGCAGCGGCGCCCGGGGTGACCTCACTGCTATTTCTAGGCTGAGGAGGGGGGACGCCGCACGTGTCGGCTGACATGTTGTCGTGGGTGAGCCGAGCAGGAAACAGCTGAATGTAGTAAACAGTTCACACGTACGTCCTCGTCACTGACAGCCGGGCGGCGAGGGGTTAACCCGGGTGAAGTTGGCGCAGAAGTTGCCTCGTCCTGCGAGGGAGGGGGCAGGGCCGTCCCGCAGAAGAGAGAGGCAGCTGTCAGCGGGGAGAAGAATGGAGGCAGGAGCCGCCTCTGCAGCTTAATGATCAAACGTCTGTCTGGGAACATAACAGGAAGCGGCTGAGGAGGAGAGCAGCTCCCCCTGGTGTGCGCCGCGTCTGGAGAAAAGGGGGGAAGCCAGCTCGTCGTCTCTCCTCCCCTCGTGTCTGACAGTCACTGGGAGGGTGTGATGAGCGCAGAGCGGCTCCCGACTCAGTGCTAGTGTGAGTGAGGGCTGGGAGCAGCGGGACATCACCTACCTCCGTCACCTCTGCTGCTCGTTCACACGGCGCCAACTTGTGCGGCTTCTGGGACATCCCGGGACACTCATCACCATGAAGGCGAAGAAAGGTGGGTGCATGTCAGGGCTGACCCCATGCTCTCCAGACTGGGTGCCCAGGTGCCCTTTGTTTGGTGGCACGCTGCTCTCCCCCCTGGCTCCTCTGCAGGCAGTAGGTGGGCACTTGCGGTAAGTTGCTGCTCTCCCTGGACCTCAGGCTTGTACTTGGGGGAAGTTTTGTTGTGATTGGGAAAAGTTTTCAGCGAGAGGCGCAGACAAAGGAGAAGTGGCGCATGGCTGAGCCTCCCTGCGGGAACAAAGAAACTTTCTGCACGAGGGAGGTCACTCCAAGCACATGTCCTCCTCTCCAGCCAAGCCCAGCTCCACCACAAGGCTCCTGCCCCACTTTCCCTGGACTTTTAGCCCCTCTAGACGCCTATTCTCCAGCAGAACCAGCTCCTGGGAAAGTCTTTGTTTGGAGGCTAGACAGAACTTTTTGGAACAAGCATTTTGCTGATTCTGAGCTTTTTTTTTCAGTCTTGTTAAGCACTTTACTAAAAGTTTGGAGAGAGTTAGAAGCCAGTGTGGGCAAGTGCTCCCTCACCACATCCCTCCCAGCTTCACAAGTTTGGATTCCTTTGTTCCTGTGAGCACCATGTGCTCCATCAGCTCTGACATGGTGTGGGGCTGAAGCTATGGAGGGGCAAGACACCCTCTTAGGAGAAGTGCCTTCCTCACTTCTTGATCTTTTACTCCTCAGAAGACCATTTTAAGGTCACCAGGAGGTTCTGCTGACTGGCATGACTTTTTTTTTTTAGTTTTTTTCTTTGTCCCCATCCCTGTGGTCCAATGTTATCCGCCTTTAGGTCATGCCCAGTAGAGGAAACGTGAAGAGTGAGTTGCACATGAAAAGAGCTGACGGTATGTGCCATGTGAGTGCGATTGTGTGTGCTCAGCATTGTTCACACAGAAGACAGCAGGGCACATTGGAAGGAGAGGAACAGGGTGACAGGGAGGGGGCAGTGCTGCTGACAGATCAGGATGTGAGAAAGTGCTTGCAGATGCCTGAAACTTTTTCAAGCAGTTGAAACAAAAGGCTTGCTCCCCCACCCCCCCTGCTATTTGGACATGTTTGGAGCTTTTGTTCAGATGGTGGTGGTGCTGCCTCCCTCTTGGAGAATATGGTAGATACCTCCCAAGCTATCATGTGTGGTAACCCAACCACTGAGATTGTACAGCTAGTGGTGAATGTTCCTGTACTTCATGAGGTTAAAGATCCTTGAAGGGGAACTTGAGAAATGAGTCTTTTTGGAAAGTCCCTTAGATTCCTGCTCATGAAAAGTCATCCTTGGCCAAGTGTAACCTTTTGTCACAGACTCCTCTGATCTGAACTGTGCAAATTTAGAGGAATTTCCCCACTGTTTGTAAAACCTTTTACACAGGAAGCTTGTCTTAGAAATGAATGCAGCAGCATGGGCCATGTGGTCGCTTACCTTGGTTAGGTCGGTCATAATTAGCATGTGGTGGGTGCTGATTGACTTATCTGTTGGTGGTGTGCACCAAATGTTGGCCGTTCTTCTCACCTCATGCAGTTCCTCAGACACATAAACCAATGTGTTGTATATGGTTCCCACAGTCACCACGTGCTTGGTTTTCTAACCACTTCCACCCTCAGAACCATAACGTACTGACATCTGTCACTGTCACCAGTTTAGATGGGACTTTATGTATTTATTTTGTCACCTGCTGTATCACTATTTACTAGTTCGTGGAGAACCACTTGAAGACAACTCTTTGAAGTTGTATGTCCAGATTCCTCATGTGTATTCAGAGGGCCCCCCCCCCAGTATATTGGCCTAATAAACTTACTCTTTGTCTGTGCTCTCGCCCAGCTGTGGACTTTGGATGCCATCGCTGCCAGTTAAAACCAGTCTTCATTTTACTTTGGTGGCAATGGACCTTAATAGTCAGCTTAACCTAAATCATGCCATTGTGGTGGTGTGAGTCTATCAAAATTCTTTACTTGATTTTGAGAGAAATTCTAAAGTCCTTATTGACAATTTGACCTACGAGAAGCTGTAAGGCCTTGATTCATGAAGTTTCATCCTTTTGGACGTGGATACAGCCCATCTGAGAATCTGGCACGTTCTCGACTGAAAATCACCACCGTCCACATGCTCTTACTACACCAGTCGCTGATTGTCTACACAGTTTCTTGGAGAACAAGACTTGTGTGCAGCCATCTAGAAGGCGCTCTGTCTTGTTGAACTCCTCTTTCAGCCGGCACATGTCACATAGACATTTCTGGGTGGTTGGGGCCAGAACAAGTCACTATGACAGGTTCCTCAAGACAAGCTGTTTTAATGACACCATTTAGTGAGCGGCTGATAAGAACTCTGACTACTTGTGTTTTCAGTCTGAGCCGTTTCCTGTTAGGATAGACAGCCTTAAAGCACTTGCTGGTTTTATATCTGTTTACATATCCAGGCACTGGTTTTAACGTTTGGCAGGCTTCCTGAGGGCAGTTCCTTACATGATGAAGGCCATATATCCCCCCCCTTCATTCACATGCTTAATTGGGTCTACCAGGCATGCATGTGTTTTGAATGAGGAGAAATCTGGTAGCAGACGTCTCTGGTGGCGGCTTATCTCTCCTCGGAACAGGATCGGGCATGTTGAAATCTAAGAGCCTTATCCTTTTTTTATTCCCATTGGATAAAAGTTGCAACACCCCCATAGACATTAGATGGTCGTTTGGCCGGCCTGACAGCTCTGTAAGAACTTGTCTTGGGTGAGGGGATTTCTGTGGATCTATGTAATATTGTATGTTGGTATATTTGGTCCTGGCCTGACGCCATGTCCTGTGTGGATGACTGGTGGACACACTGAGTACATGCAGTGATGTAAGCATCCCTCGGGTTTCTGTTTTGCAACCCTCTTGAGTCACGTCAGGCCTGTGTCAGTGTGAAATGACATAACGGTTGCTCAGAAAGGGAAAGTCCTGCGCTAATGCCGTCTTGCGAGGACTGCAGTGATTTGGTACAGGCACTGAATACACAAGACTATACTAATATTACATGTCTCATGCAGCTGGCCTGCGGGATGTGCTGCAGTAATATGACTATTTCTGGCACTTGCCGTCCACGTAGCCGCATCCCGAAAATAACCGTTTCTGGTGTCTCGGCTCATTCAGATTCCACATTGTGCTCTGATCGGGGATGGAGACAGCGTCTGTCACATTCATTCTGCTGCACAATACATGTCTAACAACCCTCAGTGATGGATTAGTGTGGTGCTCCTCTCTCATTGTATAAGGGAGGTAAACAGAAAACCGAAATCCCAAGCGTTCTGTGTACGCTCCAGAAATACAATGACTGGGGTTGTTGTCCTTCACGGTGGCTACAAGACAAAAATGTCATTTTAGGAATATAATTGCCTGATGCGTTGTATAAAGAAAGATTTGAGACCCCAGTGTGCTTGTGACGACTATATTTTGTATATATATATGTGTGTGTGTGTGGGGTGTTTTTTTTTTTTTTTTTTTTTTTTTTTTTACATTTGTTTGTAAAAGGAACATGTGCTTGAAGTCATCTTATGGTGTTTAACAGCAAGATAATGCTGACCTGTCTTTTTCCTAGGTTTAGTTCCGCTATCGGGCAGTGAGACGGAGGATGATGATGGTATGGATATTCCACTGGATCTCTCCTCCACTGCTGGCTCAGGGAAGAGAAGGAGGCGTGGAAACCTGCCCAAAGAGTCCGTGCAGATTCTGCGAGACTGGTTATATGAGCATCGCTATAATGCCTACCCCTCAGAACAAGAGAAAGCCCTCCTGTCCCGGCAGACTCATCTCTCCACACTACAGGTA
This sequence comes from Bufo gargarizans, assembly GCF_014858855.1. Lineage (NCBI taxonomy): Eukaryota > Metazoa > Chordata > Amphibia > Anura > Bufonidae > Bufo > Bufo gargarizans. Next base: position 141,625,150 of record NC_058084.1, read on the forward strand.
TGTCGAGTAACCTGATCTCCATTTCTGACCGCTTTTAATTATCTTGGGCCAAGCTGGGATGGCTGCCCCTGTAGTCAATAGCTTTATGCTAAAAAAAATCCATTGGGCCATTTACTGTAGAACTGGTGTTTCCTCCATGTAAATTTTTTTTTTTTTTATAAGTAGACCCAGGTTACTATAAATGGGTTACCCATGAAAACCGTTGTACGGGCGTTGGTGCTGCCAAACGTCCTTGTCCGTTAAATAAGTGATACAGAAATCCCAGCATGCCTAAAAAATGTGAGTGATGAAAGTCCGTGCAGAACTGTCAGGATGGTGCACCTGGGACTGAGCGGTTCCGTTTTCCTGCAGTTTACCCAGGAAACATCACATCCTCTTGTTTGACATCTTCAAAAAAGAACCTGACCAGAAAACATGTAGTTGTGAGAAAGGGGCCGTCCCGCTCGTTAAATGTTAGTGGGGGGGTTCCATGTGAATTGTAGCCTAGTGTCGTATTCCTATTGATCTGGTGTCTACTGGGAGCTTTGAAGTATCAGGTTGTGTATTCAGTTGAATTCGATTGTATTAGTTGATGCATTGTGAATATGGACCATGAAGAGGGGAGAATTGCGTGTGTGTGTGTGTGTGTGTGTATATATAGATAGAGAGAGATAGATATATAATTTTTTTTTTGATCTCTTCCTTAAAATTTAAAAAAAAAGTCTCAACAAAGGCCTCATTTGAGTGGGCCGGAATGTTGCCTGGGAAATAAATTGGGTCATCACCTTTTCACCTGAAGTCGGAGGATTTGCACCCTATCCACTCCATCTAACTGTGCTGCTGCTTTATCTGTGTTTGTGGTTTCCTTAAAAATTACATATAAGCTTAAAGAGGTTTTCTTTTTTTATTTATTTATACGATGACCTATCCTCAGCCCTCAGGATAAGTTTTCAGTATCTGATGGGGGTCCAACTACTCGATTCCCCTGCCGATTTAGCTGTCGAGACACTCCAGTGAGTGCTGCTGCCTGCTCACTAAGCACAGCGCCGTACATTGCCGTATAGCGGCCGTGCTTGATATCCTAGCTCAGCCCCATTCACTTCAATGGGTCTGAGCTGCGCCTCTGCCATGTGACCAATGAACGTGATGTCACTGGCCTAGGGGAAGCGTGGCCTTCTCGCAGGGACTCACAAAAGTGCCACAGCCTTCTCAAACAGATGATTGGTAGGTGTCCCGGGTCTCAGACCACAACCGATCGGATACTGATGACCTATTAAGGATAGGCCAGCAGTTTTAAAGTCAGAAAACCCTTTTGAAGAGGACCTATGACCACAAAATGCAATCTGCAAGAGAAGCTGATCAGATTCCTGTATTTTTATTTTTTTTAAACTGCGCTGAAAAAGAGGTGTTTCTTAATGCCACCCATTGAAAACACTGGTAGGCAGATTTGAGAAATTTTTCCACACAAATTCAGTCGCAGTTTCTGCCTTGGAATCGGCATTTAAAAACGCTGTGATTGAGGCCTAACGCTGGGTTCAGACCTGAGCGTTCTGAAACGAGCGCTCTGTATGCGCGATTGTACGGGCGTTTACAATCGCGCATACAGAGACTGGCGTTCACACATTGTCGCGCGTTCCCGAATTTCTATGTGCGGGAACGCGCGACAAACGCCCAAAAAAAAGCTCAAGCACTTGTTTGAGCGTCGGGCGTTTTACAGCGCGATCGTACGCGCTGTAAAACGCCCAGGTGAGAACCATTCCCATAGGGAATCATTGGTTCTTGCCTGTTGTGCGTTTTACAGCGCGTAGGAACGCGCTGTAAAACGCTCAGGTGTGAACCCAGCGTTAGGGATGATGATTTAGGCTTCAGGCCTTGTTGATGTCTTTGTTAGGAGATCTGGCAGGCTGTCCCGGTACTGAGCAGCTTACAGGATCCTGTACTTTACTACTGAATCCCCATTGACTGGAATGAGGTCCGGCATAAATGGCAGATTTTGGCTGCATGCAACTTTTTTTTTTTTTTTGTTTTGTCCAGCCGGCATTTGCACCGGATCTTCTTAAAGGTGTTTTCCCATCTCGGACAATGGGGGTATATCGCTAGGATATGCTCTCATTGTCTGATAGGTGCAGATCCGAGAGGTACGCTGAGAATGGAGCCCTGAAAGTTGTGGAGGCTGCATTGAGCAAGCGCAGCCTCCCTCCATTCATTTCTATGGGGCCTCAGAAAATAGCCGAGCCCCATAGAAATGAATGGGACCGGTGGCCGTGAAAGTGTGGTGCGCTCCCATTCACTACTATAGAGAGAGCTCTTGGTGGAGGCCGAACCCTGGAAAACCCGGGGTCCTCTGGCCACCACCTCCATTCTCTGTGTAAGTGCGGGTTCCCACACTCCTAACCTGCATAAGGATCTGTTCTCGGTTAACCCCCTCCTGCCTGCACCCAGCCTTGCTGGTCTTTTGTGTGCTCCCCATCTTAAAACTGGAAACGTTGCTTTCAGCTCAGGGGTTAACGTTGTCCAGGTTGGCGTGAGGTAACCGTAGATATGCCTGGTAGCACACAAAGTTCAGCAGTCTAGTGAGTCACCTCCGTCTCTGCTAGGAGACAAACAGCGTCTTGTTTCAAAGCAGAACTTCCCACCGTTAGCCTAAGGTATGGGAAATAACATGTGAACAACACTAAAAAAATGGAAGCTTTCAGCCGTCTCGTAGACGTATCATTCCTCTGGCGTTATTAGACGGGGACAACTAGTCCTTTGTTTCAGTAGAAGCTTTTTGATGCATGGCATCTCTAACCTGCATGCGGAAGTTTATTAGTCAGAGGTCAACAATGAGCTCATTAACAGAAGTAAGTGACAGCGCTTCCCGCCACTTACATGCACTGCCGCTATTTTACTGGCGTGATTTGCACAAAGTCCTGGTGAAAAAGAAACCTTCAAAGCGGCAAAAAAGTGCAGCGTGTTTTGTTGGGATTTTAGCGCAAATCCTGTCCCACGTAAATACATCATTGGGGTTTTCCTGGATTTGAAGACCTTTCCATAAGGCCGCATTCACGTGATCATATGTGTTTTGAGGTCTGCCAATTGCGCAATGCACATGGCCAGCCCTATGATAGAGCAAGCTCTAAAATAAATATGACTATCTTTTTTTGCACGGCCGCAGAACAAAACTACGGATGCGGACAGCACACGGTGTGCTGTCCGTACCTTTTGCGGCCCCATTAAAATGAATGGGTCCGCGCCCGTTCCACAAAATGGCTGCACGGATGCGGACCCAGAACTACGGTCGTGTGAATGCGCCGTAAAGTGGTTGTCCAAGTTCAATAATTACTTCCACGGCAGAGGTAATTGTAATAAAATAAGTCATACTTGCGTCTTTTCTCCCATTCCGCTTCCAGCGTTGTTTTCCCCGTGTTCTCTGCCGTTGTTTGGTTTTGTATACAACATGTGGCCCCTACAGCCAATCACTGGCCTCAGCAGTCACATGCCACATACTGTTAAGGCCAGTGATTGGCTGCACCTTGCCAAGGTGTATACAGAAGGTCAGAGCTGCAGGACCAGAGGGGAGAAGAGTGTTAGGACTTTTAGATTTGCTGTTGCTGGGGAAATATTATTATAAAATGGACAAATCCTTTAAGAGGTGGCAATTATATGAATTTCATGAAATATCCTGCACTTGGCCTTTCATTCCATCCCCACTCTGGTGGCGTCTGCCGGTCCTGCAGTGATGACCTTACATTTAGCATTCACCTGGCCTCTATAGTCATGCGACACATAGGCTTCATTTAATTCTGAAAATGGACAGCCCTTGTAGAATATTTCTTCTGAAACTGGTGCAGTCTTTTAACCAACGCTCAGGATTTTGGTTCCCTACAAAACACTGTGTGACATATTACTGATTTAAAGGGAACCTGTCACCGGGATTTTGTGTATAGAGCTAAGGACATGGGTTGCTAGATGGCCGCTAGCACATCCACAATACCCAGTCCCCATAGCTCTGTGTGCTTTTATTGTGTAAAAAAAAAACAGATTTGATACATATGCAAATTAACCCGAGAGGAGCCCAGCACCGCCCCGCATCCTCAGAATCTCCTCCTTGCTCCCCAACATCAACAAGCTAGAGCGCCGTAATCTCGCGTTGTGCAACCGCAATGTCGTTATAGTGTTCCTTCCCTGTGCTGGTATCAGCCTCAGGGTAGAAACTGCGCATGCGCTAGCTCGTGCATCGCAAGATTACAGCACTGTAGCTTTCTGACGTCGGAAGTAAGGAGGAGATTCTGAGGATGCGGGGCGGTACTGGGCTCCTTCACGCTGGACTCCTCTCGGGTTAATTTGCATATGTATCAAATCTGTTTTTTTTTTACACAATAAAAGCACACTGAGCTATGGGGACTGGGTATTGCGGATGTGCTAGCGGCCATCTAGCAACCCATGTCCTCAGCTCTATACACAAAATCCCGGTGACAGGTTCCCTTTAAAGGGTGTGTCCAGGGTTTAAGTGATGACCTTTCCTTAGGACAGGCCATCTCTTAAGCCCTGGACAACCCCTTTAACACGATGTGGTTGTAGATGGTGATTATGATGTCAGACATAGTGTGTGTGTATATATAATATATATATATTAATAAATGCTCAGCTTGGGTTGGTACCGCAACAAGCATTAATCAGCTTTTTAGGTCCTCCTTGAATTCCCCCAGGGGCCGAGTGCATATTTTTGCTTGGGTGTAACGGAGTGTATGGGATGTGTTGCACTCGTAAGATGATGAGAATTCATCCGGCATTTCCCATCCCAGAATTACGGCAGGGCTGGGCAGCTTTCCCACTCCAGTTGTTGCCGAGCTTCATCTCCTAGGATGCTTAGCCTGCCATGAGTTGTTCAGCAACAGCTGAATGCCAAAGAATTCCCATTCTTCCCGCTAACTAAATGTCACGTCAATTCATTTATTGTGAAGCCAAAGTCCACCGCAATGAGGAACGCAAGTCACTAATTGTTTTCTATTTGTAGGTTTGTAACTGGTTCATCAACGCAAGGCGTAGGCTTTTGCCCGATATGTTAAGAAAAGACGGAAAAGACCCCAACCAGTTCACCATTTCACGGAAGGGAGCCAAAATTACTGACGTGATGCAGATGGACTCTCCAACAGGGGCAAAGCCCTACATTCCCACTATAGACGAGAACTCTTTTCACTTCAGCTCTATGGGACCTAACCAGAACTCAGGGAAGTTACTGGCCTCTCAGCTGTCTTCTCAGCAGTCTCTCCTGGCTCGCCCTTCAGTCATCTGTCACACCACTGTCACGTCACTAAGTGATGCGCCTTTCAACTTCACCCATGTATTGAATGCTGGACAAATCCCAGAACAGCAGCAATCTGAGGCAAACAAACTAACAGAAACCTCACTTGTCTGCCACGAAGACACTCTAAAGTTAGGACAAAACCCAAATTCACAGAGTGGACTTTTCAACACCCCACCACCTACCCCACCCGATCACAATCAGGATTTCAGTGGTTTCCAATTGTTGGTTGATGTTGCCCTCAAACAAGCAGCAGAGATGGAGCTGCAGTCAAAACTCATGTCCTGAATCTTCAGTTATCAAAACTGTTCTGAACATTTCCTTCGAACTGCCCAAGTCGATATCAAAGATGGTTTGCATTATTATTATATTTTTTTTTTTTTTTATATTCGTGTTATTTGCACACGGGATTATGAAAGTGAAGCTTTCTTGACACAAAGAGGTCTTACCCCTTTCAATGACTGTTGTTTTTTTTGTTTTTGTTTAGCCTTTATGAACTGTGACTACAGCATTGACTTTTAGTGAGTTTCTCCATTGCCATTCATGGATATTGAATTCAGAAAGTCACCATGGTCTTTTATTTTTATTTTTTTTCAAACTTTTCAGTAATTTAAAACCAATCTCAGGGGTGAAGGAGAGCAGATATCAAGTGTTTGTGTAATTGTATATATTATATAGTTACACCTACATCCTAACTATACTGTATTTCATTCCAATCTTCCGACAGATAGAGCTACTGTAGAAACAACATGCTTTACGTTTCTTGGTAGATTTTGCTTAAATGTGAGATGTTTCCCAAGATTGTGACTTTTATTTTTAATTTTTATAATTTTTGGTACCTTTCAAACTGTGCAATATTTAGAATGAGAACCGATAGACCTTTTTATCATTCCAGAGCAGCAGAAAATGCTCCCATACTGTCTACAACATTTTTTTTTTTCCATTTATTTTTTATCCCAGTATATAATAAAATATTTTGTTAAAGGTCATGTAAAAATGTGTTTTTGTTACCTGGGGATGGAATGCGAATACCATGTAACTGGATACTGTTCCCATCTGGAATATTAACTGCTATGTAAAGTTTGTTTCTTTGACATGTATTATTTTTTTGTATGTTTTTGTAATATAGAAAATAACAAATCACAGTGCAGTGTGTCTTATTTTATGGCAACAGAAATGTATAGTTTTATGAGCCATTTTTTCCCCCAGTTATGTGAAGTTATCACCAATCCACAGGATAAGTGATAACTATTAGGCCTCTTTCACACGAACGATATGGATTAGGTCCGGATGCGTTCAGGGAAACTTGCACCATTTTGCAAGCAAGTTCAGTCAGTTTTGTCTGCGATTGCGTTCAGTTTTTTCCGTGCGCGAGCAATGCGTTTTAATGCGTTTTTCACACGCGTGATAAAAAAAAACTAAAGGTTTACAAACAACATCTCTCACCATCCGTCAGTGAAAAACCCATTGCATCCGCACTTGCTTCCGGATACAATGTGTTTTTCACTGAAGAGTAGACCCATTCACTTCTATGGGGCCAGGGCTGCGTTAAAAAAAGCAGAATATAGAACATGCTGCGATTTTCACGCAACGCAGAACTGATGTGTGAAAAAAAGACAAACGCTCAGACCTATTGAAATGAATGGGTCAGGATTCAGTGCGGGTGCTATGCGTTCACGTCACACATTGCACTCGCGTGGAAAGGGGCCTTAGATCATTGTGGGTCCTACAGCTGGAACTCTCCACCAATCACAAGAATGGGGACCCCATGGACACTCCCGACATGAACAGAGTGGCCGGTCGGGTATTCGCACAGCTGCCTCATTTCTAGAGAATTTCCAGACCTAGCCGAGTGCTGAATTTGGCTATCGTCAGAACTCCCATACAAATAATCGGGCCCATGCCTGACCGGCTGATTCGTGGATTGGTGGCGGTCCCAGCGTTAGGACCCTATTTCATCTAATAGTTATCCCCATACGATATGTTGCAGATTCGTGGAGACAGTTTCTCCATAGATTTATGTGGGAAATAATAATCCGCATCAAAATCTGTAATAAAAACTGCACAACACACAAATTCCAGTGCATAGCAGCCAAAGGGGTTGTCCCACAAATATAGAACTCTTCGACTTGCTTATCTGGCGGACTTTCTTTAATTTTTGTAGGTGGGAAGCAGCTCATCAGGTGCCTGCATCTCGCAGGATATGCTGCAATTAGCTTCTTTTAACCCCTTCTAGAAAATAGTCTCTCATATACAGCTCCAAAAAATATGGTAGGTAATGCCGCCACAATTTCCTCCTCCACTGTCTTGATACCTATATAGTAGGAATGAATGAAGTGCCAGCTTTAAGAGCGGGTGAGCAGGAAAGCTACTGAGCATGTTGGTCCACCAAAGAATGCAGAAGAAGGTGGACCTGAAGGATAAAAAGGGGGCGTCACCAGAGAGGAAGATGTAATGTACATACAGTATGCCCTATTATTTCTATAGTAATATTTTTTGTGGGATAACCACTTTTAAGAGTGAATGGGATTACCATAGTCACACAGTGGAGCTGAGCAGTGGCTCGTAAAGTCACCTAAGCTTCTGTAGTCTTCAGACTCCGTGCCACCGCACCATGCTCCGACAGGTGCTATATGTGAGAGCTGCTCCTCTAGAAGGAATTTTTGTCTCTTGTCCCATATGCGTCTCCGTATAAATTGGGAGGCATACGGAGGAAGTAAGGGGCCCATACGCCTCTTTAGGTGCTCTATTACAGGTCCACGTGCCTTGAGGCTCATTCACTGTACATGTGAGGTCACTTGACAAGTCCGCTGTTAGAATATATAATTTAGCAACTCCCTCTATGTGCTAGAGGCTGTAGGTCCTACTGCGTATAGAGCCCCCATATAAAAAAAAAAAAACATTTTGGTTCACAAATGTGAATTATGGTTCTGTGAGTGCCCTTAAAGGGGTTTTCCAGTCCTTTTTATACTGGTTGCTTATCTTTGGAACAGGCCAAGATCAATAGCTGATATCAAGAAGATCTGATACCCCCTGCCGATCAGCCATTCGGCAGTAGCTCTGTGGATGGAGCTGTACTTCTGGCACTACTGCAGAACAGCTGATTGGCGGGGGTGTGGGGCAATGGTCCTTCACCGATCAGATATTGTGGCCAGAAACCTCTTTAATATGCAACTGCATAAAATGCATGATGTTTACTATGCAAAGAAAAGATCCATGGTCGAAAAAGTAAAGTTAGGACTGTTTTACATGAGCGAGTCCATGAGCCTCCGTTCTGGACTTGCAGGAGCGCACGGCATTATACTGACTTATAATACTGTGCTTGACCTTACTTCTACAGAAGGATGGTGACATAAAGCCGTTAGTACGATCCTGTAGAAGTAAGGTCAAGCAGAGGCACGTAGTCCAGAGCGGAGGATCACTCTCCCACACGGAGCGTGATTACCGCAATGGACTCGCTCGTGTGAAACAGCTCTTACCCTGCTTTCACACCTGAGCGTTTCTCAAACGCGCGTTTTTATGCGCGTTTTTTGTAATAGTAAACGCGCGTTTGTGTGATTGACTGCAGTGTCCTATGGCCACAAACGTGCGTCAAAACGCCCCAAAGAAGCTCAAGTACTTGATTATGCGTTGGGCATTTTACAGCGCGATCGTACGCGCTGTAAAACGCCCAGGTGAGAACCATTCCTTAGAGCTTATATTGGAGACTTATGGCCACACACTAGTAATACCATCTGTGTGATCTGGACCTTTTTGTGTGCGGTGCCAGAAGTCTGCACAGCCTACAGTTTATCGAGGCAGTACCTCTCTACGTGCGATAGAACGACCGTAAAAAATGTGTCCAGATTGGACTGAAATGTCCGGTATTACTAGTGCATGGCTATAAATCTTCACTTTATGCTCCAACCTGTTGTGTGTGTGTGTGTGTGTGTGTGTGTTTTTTTTTTTTTTGTTTTTTTTACCTGGATATTTCACATTAATAAAGACTGTGATTGATTGTGCATCTACAATTTTGGAGCGCTATGGATCTTTTCTTTGGATTCTGACAAGGGATGAGCGAATCGACTTTGCTTCATCCAAAGTCTATTTGCATAAAACTTTGTAATACTGTACGGAGCGGGAACTCTGGTTCGGTTCCAAGGTACCACTTGGAACTCGAATCCAAGTTCGGCATCAAGGTTTTTTTACAGTAATAATTAGTTCATGAAGTTATTACACGAAGTCTCATGAGACTTCGCAAAGTAATAACGTCGGCTCATTGGAGCCAGTACATTTTAATACCGTACGGGGCTCCCAGTATTACATTGAAGTTGTTCCCGATCGAGGGATGTAAAAGATATTTGCCCGTCCGTCCGTTTTTGTAATCTGTATTTATTTTCTAACTAGATTGTTTGTTTGTTTTTATTCTATTTCCTGAACATGAATCTGGGGGCTGCCATCTTGCCCGAGCTGTTCTTAGCAGCATTTAGGTCCCTTTTCAGGCGAGCGAGTTCCACTCATCGGACTCGCAGCGTGAGTATGCAGCAGCTCCTGGCCTGATATTTATAATTGCGGCAATTCCAATAAGGCCCCTTTCACACACGGGAGTTTTCCATGCGGGTGCAATGCGTGATGTGAACACCTAGCACCCGCACTGAATCCTGATCCATTCATTTCTATGGCTCTGTGCACATTAGCGTTGTTTTTCACGCATCAGTTCTGCGTTGTGTGAGAATGGCAGCATGTTCTATATTGTGTTTTTCACGCAGCCCTGGCCCCGTAGAAGTGAATGGGGCTTCAGTGAAAAAACGCATTGCATCCGGGTGTAACCTGCTAGGAAATGTTGTTTGTAATTCTTCAGGTTTTTTTTTTTGCACGCGTGAAAAACGCATCAAAACTTATTGCAAAAACTGAAACGCTGAACGCAATTGCAGACAAAACTGGCTGATCTTGCTTGCGAAATCGTGCAAGTTTCACCAAACGCACCCTGAGAGTATCCGTAACGCTTGTGTGAAAGGGGCCTATCAAAGAAATGCTCTACAATAGTTATTTGAGGAGTGCAGTTAGGTCTAAAGTGATTTGCAGCAATCTGTGACGACTAATTGACTAGGAGGTTGAGTTTTGGACATCTTCTGTAGGACGTACACTACTCCCACAAAGTTTTTGGGTGAAATTTATGGAAAATGTAAGTTCACGCTACAGTGATATAATATCGTGAAAGTAGAGGCAGCAATGGTGATTTCCTCATCTCAAACAATTTATTGAAACAAAAGCCAACACCAGTGGTGGGTATACCCCACAAAATGTCAGTGTCTCAATAAGGCTACTTTCACACTTGCGTTCAGAGCGCATCCGTCTGGGGTCTGCCCAGACGGATCCGCTCATATAATGCAGACGATGGGATCCGTTCAGAATGGATCCGTCTGCATTATATTTTAGAAAATATTCTAAGTGTGAAAGTAGCTTCAGACGGATCCGTCCAGACTTTACATTGAAAGTCAATGGGGGACGGATCCGTTTGAAAATTGAGCCATATTGTGTCAAATTCAAACGTATCCGTCCCCATTGACTTACATTGTAAGTCTGGACGGATCCGTTTGCCTCCGCACGGCCAGGCGGACACCCGAACGCTGCAAGCAGCATTCAGGTGTCCGCCTGCTGAGCGGAGGCCAAACGCTGCCAGACTGATGCATTCTGAGCGGATCCGCATCCACTCAGAATTCATTCGGGCTGGACCGATCCGTTCGGGGCCGCTTGTGAGAGCCTTTAAACGGAACTCACAAGCGGAGCCCCAAACGCTAGTGTGAAAGTAGCCTAACTTGTCATGTGGCCTAGAGCATCAATTACAGCTTGAGAACGTCGTCCCATGTTGATTTAGGCCTCTTTCACCCAGGCGTTCCGGATTTGCTTCGGATGCGTGTGCATTGTGGGAAACCCGCGCAAGTGCGCAACCAATTTCAGTCAGTTTTGACTGAGATTGCGTTGTTCAGTTTTTATCGCGCGGGTGCGATGCGTTTTGCACGCTCATGATAATAAACAGAATGTGGTACCCAGACCCAAACCCGGACTTCTTCACTGAAGTTCGGGTTCGGTGTTCTGTAGATTTTATTATTTTCTATTATAACATGGTTTTAATACAGAATGCTTACTAAAATGTCCATTGAGGGGTTAAAAACGTAACTCCCCTCATCCACTTGATCGCGCAGCCGGCATCGTCGTCTTTTAGGACCTGTAAAAGGACCATTGATGATGTAATCGCACTCACCGTATGGTGTCGTCAGTGCAGGTCCTGCTGAATGAAGGATCTTCTATCTTCATTCAGCAGGACCTGCGCTGACGTCGCCGCGCTCACCACATGGTGAGCACAATTACATCATCAAAGGTCCTTTTGCAGGTCCTGAAAGAAGAAGAAAGAAGACGATGCCGGCTGCGCGATCAAGTGGATAAGGTGAGTCAATTTTTATTTATTTTTTAACCCCTCATTTGACATTTTAGTAAGCATTCTGTATTAAGAATGCTATTATTTTCCCTTATAACCATGTTATAAGGGAAAATAATACAGTGAATTTACTTTAATAGGGTCCAGGGTTGCTCATCCCGATCATCTCCTAGCAACCATGCATGAAAATCGCACCCCATCCGCACTTGCTTGCGGATGCTTGTGATTTTCACGCAGCCCCATTCATTTCTATGGGGCCAGCGTTGGGTGAAAAACTCAGAATATAGAACATGCTGCGATTTTCACGCAACGCACAAGTGATACGTGAAAATCACCATTTATCTGCACATCCCCATTGAAGTGAATGGGTCTGAATTCAGTGCGGGTGCAATGCGTTCAACTCACGCATTGCACCTGCGTGGAAAACTTGCCTGTGTGAAAGGGGCCTTATTGTATGCTGAGGCATGGCATCTCACTCTTTGACGGGTGATCATTGAGGTTCTGGGGTACAGAGTTACGAGCCTCTACATGGCGACTCAGCTGATCCCATAGGTTTTTAGTGGGATTCAGGTCTGGAGAAAGTGCAGACCACTCCAGTCTCCAGCAGCTGGTTCCTAATGATGCGACCTCGATGAGCTGGCGCATTGTTGTCCATGAAGATGAAATTAGGCCCGTGTTGTCCATGCAGAGGCACAATGACTGGATTAATGATGTTATTCAAGTAGTATGGGCTTGTCTCACTTCAGCCAATAGCATTTATTATGTAGAGTAAGTTAAATCAAGGCACTTACTAATGTATCTCTATTACCCATATCGTTTCCTTTGATGGCTGGTTTGATTTTTCCATCGCATTAAACAATGCGTGTTTCCATGGTTACGGCCACCCTGCAATCTATCAGTGGTGGTTGTGCTTGCACACTATAGGAAAAAGCTCCGGCCTCTCTGGTGGCTGGGACCGAGGGAGCGTGCATAGGCTGGTGCTTTGTTTCAATCGTGTGCAAGCATGGCCACCACTGATGGATGATGGCAGGGTGGTCGCAGCCATGGAAACGAGCAGTGTATAATGTGATGGAAAAATGAATCCAGCCAGCAAAGGAAGCAATATGGATGATCATAGTACATTAGTGTCTTGTAATAACTTTCACTACATGATAAATGCTATTTGCTGAAGTGAGACAACCCCTTTAAGTTCACCTTTAGAGGTTAAAGTGCATTTTAGGTTTATCCTGAAATTTCACCCACAAGCCAAAAATCCCTAACTTTTGGTGAGTAGTGTACTTAGTCACCTGCTAATGTTCGTTGAGTTGAGAAATAGTACCTCGGCTCCTAGATTTCAGGTTATTCAGACAAAAGCATCGAGGGTTACTTTGAATCCTTACACAGTCGGGGCTTTGGTGACATTCAGTCTGCTGTGATTATGCAGTAGGATACATTTCCCTCCTAGAAGCCATATGGTTATTCAGTAGATCTTATTACAGGCACATATTGCCAGAAACCTGTCACCGCTGGTGCTAAATACTCCATGTGCTTATAGTTGAATCCTTTTATATCCATGTGTTGGGGGAGTGTCAGCGCACCCCCATACACTTAGGTTAGTCGGCCAGTTCCCCTGAAGTTGGTCTGTTTGGCCAGCTTTGCTCTTATGTGTATGACATTGTACACGTTTCATGTGTCAGAATACCTAGCTGCCGAAGTTGACAAGCTGATTGCCTAAAGGGACATCAAACAGAAAGGGGTATTTAAAAAACAAAAACTCAATATTTATAAAAAAAAACATTTTTAACCACTTCAACCCCCCTAGCTGAAACCCCCTTAATGACCAGGCCACTTTTTACACTACACTACTTTCACCGTTTATTGCTCGGTCATGCAACTTACCACCCAAATGAATTTAACCTCTTTTTCTTCTCACTAATAGAGCTTTCATTTGGTGGTATTTCATTGCTGCTGACATTTTAACTTTTTTTGTTATTAATCGAAATTTAACGATTTTTTTGCAAACAAATGAAATTTGTAAATTTGTAAAATTTTGCAAAAAAAACGACATCCATATATAAATTTTTCGCTAAATTTATTGTTCTACATGTCTTTGATAAAAAAAAAAATGTTTGGGTAGAAAAAAAAAAGGTTTGGGTAAAAGTTATAGCGTTTACAAACTATGGTACAAAAATGTGAATTTCCGCTTTTTGAAACAGCTCTGACTTTCTGAGCACCTGTCATGTTTCCTGAGGTTCTACAATGCCCAGACAGTACAAACACCCCACAAATGACCCCATTTCGGAAAGTAAACACCCTAAGGTATTCACTGATGGGCATAGTGAGTTCATAGAACTTTTTATTTTTTGTCACAAGTTAGCGGAAAATGATGATTTATTTTTTATTTTATTTTTTTCTTACAAAGTCTCATATTCCACTAACTTGTGACAAAAAATAAAAAAATTCTAGGAACTCGCCATGCCCCTCACGGAATACCCTGAGGTGTGTTCTTTGCAAAATGGGGTCACTTGTGGGGTAGTTATACTGCCCTGGAATTTTAGGGGCCCATATGCGTGAGAAGTAGTTTGCAATCAAAATCTGTAAAAAATGACCGGTGAAATCCGAAAGGTGCTCTTTGGAATGTGTGCCCCTTTGCCCACCTAGGCTGCAAAAAAGTGTCACACATCTGGTATCGCCGTACTCAGGAGAAGTTGGGGAATGTGTTTTGGGGTGTCATTTTACATATACCCATGCTGGGTGAGATAAATATCTTGGTCAAATGCCAACTTTGTATAAAAAAATGGGAAATGTCTTTTGCCAAGATATTTCTCTCATCCAGCATGGGTATATGTAAAATGACACGCCAAAACACATTCCCCAACTTCTCCCGAGTACGGCGATACCAGATGTGTGACACTTTTTTGCAGCCTAGGTGGGCAAAGGGGCACACATTCCAAAGAGCACCTTTCGGATTTCACCGGTCATTTTTTACAGATTTTGATTGCAAACTACTTCTCACGCATATGGGCCCCTAAAATGCCAGGGCAGTATAACTACCCCACAAGTGACCCCATTTTGGAAAGAAGACACCCCAGGGTATTCCGTGAGGGGCATGGCGAGTTCCTAGAATTTTTTATTTTTTGTCACAAGTTAGTGGAATGTGAGACTTTGTAAGAAAAAATAAATAATCATTTTCCGCTAACTTGTGACAAAAAATAAAAAATTCTAGGAACTCGCCATGCCCCTCACGGAATACCTTGGGGTGTCTTCTTTCCAAAACGTGGAATGTGTGGTAAGTAGTTTGAAATCAAAATGTGTAAAAAATGACCTGTAAAATCCTAAAGGTGCTCTTTGGAATGTGTGCCCCTTTGCCCACCTAGGCGGCAAAAAAGTGTCACACATCTGATATCGCCGTACTCAGGAGAAGTTGGGGAATGTGTTTTGGGGTGTCATTTTACAAATACCCATGCTGGGTGAGAGAAATATCTTGGCAAAAGACAACTTTTCCCATTTTTTTATACAAAGTTGGCATTTGACCAAGATATTTATCTCACCCAGCATGGGTATATGTAAAATGACACCCCAAAACACATTCCCCAACTTCTCCTGAGTACGGCGATACCAGATGTGTGACACTTTTTTGCAGCCTAGATGCGCAAAGGGGCCCAAATTCCTTTTAGGGGGGCATTTTTAGACATTTGGATCCCAGACTTTTTCTCACGGTTTCGGGCCCCTAAAATGCCAGGGCAGTATAAATACCCCACATGTGACCCCATTTTGGAAAGAAGACACCCCAAGGTATTCAATGAGGGGCATGGCGAGGTCATAGAATTTTTTTGTATTTTCTCACAAAGTCTCCCTTTCCGCTAACTTGGGACAAAAATTTAAATCTTTCATGGACTCAATATGCCCCTCACGGAATACCTTGGGGTGTCTTCTTTCCGAAATGGGGTCACATGTGGGGTATTTATACTGCCCTGGCATTTTAGGGCCCTAAAGCGTGAGAAGAAGTCTGGAATATAAATGTCTAAAAAATGTTACGCATTTGGATTCCGTGAGGGGTATGGTGAGTTCATGTGAGATTTTATTTTTTGACACAAGTTAGTGGAATATGAGACTTAGTAAGAAAAAACAAAAACAAACAAAAAATTTCCACTAACTTGGGCCCCAAAAAATGTCTGAATGGAGCCTTACAGGGGGTGATCAATGACAGGGGGGTGATCAGGGAGTCTATATGGGGTGATCACCCCCCTGTCATTGATCACCCCCCTGTAAGGCTCCATTCAGACGTCCGTATGATTTTTACGGATACATGGATCGGATCCGCAAAACACATACGGACGTCTGAATGGAACCTTACAGGGGGGTGATCAATGACAGGGGGGTGATCAGGGAGTCTATATGGGGTGATCACCCCCCTGTCATTGATCACCCCCAGGTAAGGCTCCATTCAGACGTCCGTATGTGTTTTGCGGATCCGATCCATGTATCCGTGGATCCGTAAAAATCATACGGACGTCTGAATGGAGCCTTACAGGGGGGTGATCAGGGAGTGTATATGAGGTGATCACCCCCCTGTAAGGCTCCATTCAGACGTCTGTATGTGTTTTGCGGATCCGATCCATGTATCCGTGGATCCGTAAAAATCATACGGACGTCTAAATGGAGCCTGACAGGGGGGTGATCAATGACAGGGGGTGATCAGGGAGTGTATATGAGGTGATCACCCCCCTGTCAGGCTCCATTCAGACATCCGTATGTGTTTTGCGGATCCGATCCATGTATCTGTGGATCCGTAAAAATCATGCGGACGTCTGAATGGAGCCTTACAGGGGGGGTGATCAGGGAGTGTATATGAGGTGATCAGGGGTGATCAGTGGTTCATAAGGGGTTAATAAGTGACAGGAGGGGGGTGTAGTGTAGTGTAGTGGTGTTTGGTGCTACTTTACAGAGCTGCCTGTGTCCTCTGGTGGTCGATCCAAGCAAAAGGGACCACCAGAGGACCAGGTAGCAGGTATATTAGACGCTGTTATCAAAACAGCGTCTAATATACCTGTTAGGGGTTAAAAAAATCACATCTCCAGCCTGCCAGCGAACGATCGCCGCTGGCAGGCTGGAGATCCACTTGCTTACCTTCTGTTCCTGTGAACGCGCGCGCCTGTGTGCGTGCGTTCACAGGAAATCTCGGCTATCGCGGGAGGACGCGTATATGCGTCCACCCAGAAGAGCAGGGCTGCCGCCAGGACGCAATCCTGCGTACGGCGGTCCTGAGCAGGTTAAAGGGAACCTGTTACCATGAAAATACAAATTAATCTGCAAGCTGCATGTTAGGCTACTTTCACACTGGCGTTTTGGCTTTCCGTTTGTGAGCTCCGTCATTGGCTCTCACAAGCGGTCCAAAACGGATCAGTTTTGCCCTAATTCATTCTGAATGGTAAAGGATCAGCTCAGAAGGCATCAGTTTTCCTCCGTTCAGTCACCATTCCGCTCTGGAGGCAGACACCAAAACATTGCTTGCAGCGTTTTGGTGTCCGTCTGACGAAACTGAGCCAAACGCATCCGTCCTGGCACACAGTGTAAATCAATGGGGATGGATCCTTTTTCTCTGACACAATCTGGCACAATAGAAACCGGATCCGTCTCCCATTGACTTTCAATGGAAGTCATGACGGATCCGTTTTGCCTATGTTACAGGTAATACAAACGTTAATGAGGGATGCATGCGGTTGTATTATTGTAACAGATCCGTTTTTTCAGATCCATGACGGATCTGCCCAAAACTCGAGTGTGAAAGTAGCCTTATAGAGCAGGAAGAGCTGAGCAGATTGATATGTATTTTTATGAGGAAAGATTGACTAAAACTTGTATTTTATAGTTTTTAAAGAGGACCTTTCACTGTTGTTTTTTTCTTAGCCGAGTACCTTTGTATGGAGAGTACCCTCCGCTGATGCTGCAGGAATTTTTTTATTTTTTTTAAACACCCCTCGGTTGCCCCGCTGTGATCCCCTGAAGTTTTGGTGCCATATATGTTAATACAGAGCATCGGTACAGGGAGGAGGAGACGTCAGCCTTCTCCGTGGCTGTGACGCTGTCCGATCTCAGCGGACTGCTCCACGGCCGGAGAGAAGGGGAGCCGTTCTCGTGAGATAAATATCACGGGCTATGTAAGGGAGTATAGTACTCGCTTACATCGCCTGTGGACGAGAACAGCTCCCCTTCTCTCCTGCAGCATCAGCAGAGGGTACTCTCTATAGAAAGGTACTCAGTTAAGAAAAACACTGTGAAGGGTCCTCTTTAAATTGCTGCTCATTCTGGGCGGTCCTATCAGTCAATGACCGCTCTCTGTGTATACACGGTCATAGCGGTGAGGACCGGCTCCTTGACTTCAAAGCCTAGAATGAGCAGGAAATGATATGTATGAATGATAAGTTATACTGAATCTTTTCCCATAAAACTATATGTCAATCTGCTCAGCTCCTCCTGCTCTATAACCTGCTGCCAGCAGCTCAGACACCATGTTTAACATTACAGGTTCCCTTTGAGAACTATACCATGTAGTCCATACACTAAATAAAAACTCCTATTTTGCTAGGTAATCCATTGTCCGCTTACTGCTGCTGTGAGGGAAAATGTTATCTGCTGGTATAATAGAATATAGTAGAATTGGGATGGCAGCATGACAGCTGTATGGTTCTCTTGATAGGCCTAGATAAAGATGCCCGCAGAAGAGCATTGCACTTAGGGTCCATTCACACGTCCGTCAGTGTTTTGCGGATCCGCAAAACACGGACACCTGCAATGTGCGATCCGCAATTTGCGGACCGCACATCACAGACAATATAATAGAAAAAGCCTTTTCTTGTACGCAATTGCGGACAAGAATAGGACATGTTCTATTTTTTTTAGGAACGGAATTGCGGATCCTGAAAAAACTGGATGCGGATCCCAAAGATGCGGATCCCGAAAATGCGGATTCGCATCCTTTCCAGCCCCATTGAAAGTGAATGGGTCTGCAAATTGCGGAATGAATGCGGACCCAAATTACGGACATGTGAATGGACCCTTATCAGTGTGTGACGCTCTGATATAGTCAATTCACCTCCCTTCCCTCACTGGTCAGAGTAATTGGTCTAAGGGTTTGTTCACACGGCCGTTGTGGGTCCGTGGCCGTATTGCGGCCCGTGTGTACTCCATATCACGGATGCGGACCCATTCACTTGAATGGGTCCGCAATCACAGAGATGCGGAACGGAAGCACGGATCGGAACCCCATGGAAGCACTACGGAGTATCTTCTAGTCTCATCTGCCATTCTGTATTTTGTAAGTAAAATGACTTGAACATCCTATAAATGCCAATTTCCATGCGTTTTTGCATGTACGGAAAGAGTTAAAATCCGTTAAGCCTCAGTCTGTGAATCGCTCTTCTGTATTCTCTTCTGTAGTGTAATTGCCATTGACATCTGTGTATTAGAACTCTTGCTACTTTGACCAAGTCACAGTAAAAGAGGTCCCGCGTTGGAAAGGAAAGTAAGGGGGGGCCACGGTGACCAATCAGATTCCATCTCATTTTTAAAAGGCCCATTAGAAAATGAAATCAGTAAACTGGTCGCCATGGGCAACTACTCCACTTTTCAGTTGCACCAGTTTTGATCCACTTATGTTACCCGCGTTGTCACATTAGTGGTAGGTCTCTGTGCAGGTGCTGCAGCGCACGTGGCACTATTTTTCGGCATGCATAACCTGGACATTCTTTTTATTTTAGGAAATGCGTAAGAAAAGAAACCCACAACAAAGCCGTGTATTCTCATGTGTTCAGATGTTGATTCCCTGGAGTCTTTTATCTACTCCTCGTGCATTCTTTAGATTCCTTGCAATGACAGTTAGATACGTTTGATACTAAGTAAGCTGAATGTATGGGAATGCTGGCGTTTAACGAACAGGGAGGAAAATGTATCAGGAGCGGCATTTCATACTCCAGTCTTGATGTAGTTTGTGCTTGAGTGAGATGCGCCTAATTAATAAGAGGCACAGGCTTTTTTTTTTTTTTTTTTTTGTAAAGTAATAGTCAATTTGCTGGTCTGTGAGTAGCCACCTGCTAAGCCATGCCATGGCCATCTTCTGGGAAAGTGACGATTGTGGCATAGAGACACAAAAGGTTGCACATTTTTGAGACGTTATAACGCCACAAAAGTCGTTTTGTAGTATTCCGTCCAGTGTGCCCGTGATTCTGTGTGTACAGGTAGGTCTATGCTTAAAACGCATCAGCACTGCTTCCATAATGTGCCTACTGCAATAAAGCTGAAGGTTTATCGCTGGATCTGTCCTTGTAATTGCTGCTGATGTTCTGGAACTTGGACTGGCCAAAGATCCGTGATGGGTCTTACTGATTCCCTGTCTTCATTTCAGGATTTAATTTTATTCACATTATATTATGTGTTTAAAGGGAGTCTGTCACCAGGATCCAGGTGAGTGGTCTGCAGATAAGAAGTCCAGATCACTATTTTTTATATTTCTACTGCCCCCCGTTTCCCTGCAGTGCACAGAGCTGCACTGACATACATTGTCAGGACTGCCGTGTATGCTCACAGGAGTCCGGACTGTGCATTTTACTACAGCTCTGAGCCAGTAGGAAAAAATAGTGATCTGGACTTCTTATCTGTAGTACTACTCATTACTACTACAGATAATAGTCTAGAATTGTGACAGATTCCCTTTAATCCCTTCCCTGGCTTGGACTTTAAACATGGCGCCCACTCGCTTGTGCATCGGGCGCCATAGCCACCAGATGCCTGCTGTTTCATACAGCAGACACCCGCGGCTAAAGTCTGCAACTGGCAGTAAAGCCAATCGTGGACTTTTAAGCCTTCAGATGCCCTGGTCAAATGTACCTTGGTATCTGAATGCTCTAAGATCCAGAAGCATGCGCTTCTGGGTGTCCTCTGACTCCCCCGGCGGAGATTGGGGGAGCCAGATGCATTGTGGGGCAGCTTCAGTCCTCCGGCATAAACTGAAGCTCCAGCTCATTAGTTCTTATAGAGCCCCTGCCTGTGGAATACAACTCTCATACACTCCAATGCTAATGCTGATCTGATGATTGCTTGTTATACTTCCCTATGGGAACTATAAAATAGTGTAAAAAAAAGTTATTCAAAATAAAAAAATATATAAAAATTCAAATCACCCCACGTTCCCCAAAATGCAAATAAAAAATTGTAAAGAGTAAAACAAATACACATCATGGGTATCACAGTGTATGAAAACGCCCGTACTATTCCCGCAAAGCGGGAATAAAAAGTCAGGATGGCTGATTCGCTGTTTTTGGTCTCTTCACCTCCCACCAAAAAATTAAAAAGTGATTCCCCAGAATGGTATCAGATCTCCCCGCAAAAAATTAGCCCTCACACAGCTTCATACACAGAACTGTAAAAAAGTTATAAGGGTCAGAATATGGCAATGAAAAGAAAAAAAAATGTCACCGATTTTATTTATTTTTCCCACAAACGTGGAAACGCCGTAATTGTACTGACTTGGAGAATGAAAGTAACAGGTCAGTTTTATTGTATAGGGAACGTCGTAAAAACATAACCCATAAAACTATTGCATAGCATTTTTCTTTCCATTTTCACCCAATTTGGATTTTTTTGCCGAGCTCCTTAAATGATGGAATTAAAAGTGCAAATGGCACCATTTATACAGCTGGATGCAGTGTAGTCGGAAGCGGGGAAAAAAATAAAATGTGGTGGAATTATAAAAAATAATAATTCTCTGACAGTTTTATGGGTTTTGGTTTTACACAGTTTCCCCTGCAGTAAAACTAACCTGTTAGGCCTAGTTCACACGAACGTTTTTTTTGCGGGTGTACGGGCCGTTTTTTTGTGTTCCGTATACGGTCCGTATACGGAACCATTCATTTCAATGGTTCCGCAAAAAAAACTGAATGTGTTCCGTATGCCTTCCGTTTCCGTTTTTCCGTTTTTCCGTTCCGTTGAAAGATAGAGCTTGTCCTATATTTGGCCGTAAATCACGGGTCGTGGCTCCATTCAAGTCAATGGATCCGCAAAAAAAACGGAACACATACGGAAATGCATCCGTATGTCTTCCGTTTCCGTTCCGTTTTTTCTGAACCATCTATTGAAAATGTTATGGCCAGCCCAATTTTTCCTATGTAATTACTGTAAACTGTACATGGCATACGGAAAAACGGAACGGAACAACGGAACGGAAACGGAAACACAACGGAACTCAAAAACGGAACAATGGATCCGTGAAAAACGGACCGCAAAAAACAATAAAAGCCATACGGTCGTGTGAACTAGGCCTTACTTGTATTCTCTGGGTCAGTACAATTACAGCAATACCACATTTGTAAACATTTTCTTGCATTTTAATACTGAAAAAAACTGAAAAAACAAACTTTTTTTTTTTATGTGTAAGGAGCTGTGTGAGGGCTATTTTTTTTATTGATATTGTTTTTGTGTACAACTTTTTTTATTATTTTTTATTCAATTTTTGGGGGGAGGAGAAGTGACAAAAAAAAAAGCCAAATCTGCGATTTTTATTTTTTCCATTACACCATTCGCGTATGTGATACATTTACTCACTCCCTTCCTCAGTGAGTGAATCTACCCGTAACGCGTATGGTGAAACAAGTGATGTACCTGCATTGAAAAGCCTCCGATAATACTGTATGGCCATACAGAAGAAAATTTCTACAGTAAAGGATTAACTATTCTTATCGTCGAAAGCTGCACCAAAGGAAATTGCGGAACAGAGTGGCAACTCCTGCGATCTTTGGAACTCCCGCGAAATTTAAACCAGCTTGCTGTATGGAGCGACTGAATAAGCCGGCAAATATTTAAAGCTCCTTTGAAGCAATAGGGAGACGTTAGACGGTAAGCCAAATATCGATTTAAAGTTTTCTTCAATTCAAAGCTCATATCGACTTTAAAAGGATATGCTATAAGAGACTTGTCACATTATCAGGATTCCTGTGGACACTTTATGAACATGTTGCGCTCCCAGTGAATACACCTACAACATTTTCAGTGACATTCAGTTTTCCAAATTGGGATAGAGTGCTAGAAGATAATACCCCCTCTTCCCAAATAACAGCATATACTTGAAGTTTTTGGGTGTGATATATATTATTGAATTTATCGACACTATTGAGTCATATGAATATAGTGTCGATCATATCTACCATAATATATGTGACTGTAATGTTGTATATTATTGCTACATTGTTCTTATACATTTTATTACTTGTATTTTATGGGGATTTAATAAATATTTTCTGCACATGTCAATCTGGTTGCCAAGTGTATGAGTGCTCGCTCATTACTCTATTACTACATTTGCCTTTTAAGAGAGGGTGGGGTGATTCCCTCTATATGAGCCTGCAGCACCATACCTTAACTACTTGCTAGTGAGCCACCACAACCTACCACTATCTTTTGTACACACACACATACACTCAGCTTTATATATTAGATGTTTCATTCTAGGGTGTGGTCACATGACCATGTCCACGCTGCAGGGGCTGTAAGTGGGGAGTATCTATGTATCTAGCTGGACAGGATGTACATGAGGTAAGCAACTACATGAGAATATCTGAGAAAACCCCACCAGCCTTACTCATTTTTGGACGTAGTGCACAATATAACAACCAGATGTAACTAAAGGTTTAGCAGGTTCACTACCTTAAAAACACACATTCTGCACGCTGAACTTTTTGTTTTTTTTGTCCTTGAATTGAACAGACAGCTAAGTTTATTATACACATTGGATAGACATCATCCAAGCACAGCAATTTCTACAGGATTGGACTTCTATCTAATGTGTATAAGGATGTACTAACTCTAGCAGCCGACTGAGGTTCCTTGGGCCAACCAGAGGAAATTATCCTGAGGGCCTTGCTCCATAGACTGCAGTGGGCCCATTTTATTTAACAGCTAGTTTAATGAAAATGAGGCCCTCACCATAGAACTCTTTTCTAGCAAGTTGTTTAGTGATCTATCAAGTTCTCCTGCGGATTGTAATCCACCAGTAACAGCTATGACAATAGCTAAACAGTTTTTGGCATACAATGTAGTAGATATTAGGAATGCGATGCATTGCTGTTTTTTTGGAAAAGATGGTGGTGGCCCCCCTGTCCTGCTAAGAACATATGCACATATGGTATGTCCACCATGGTCTTATTCCAAGATCAGCTCTAAATGAAATAGTCTTCTGCTAGACCTCAGGGGCCTAGTTTTATTAGGGGTTCTTTATTGTGTTATTGATAGTTCTTGGGCACTCCAGAGGACCCTCTTGTACTTTGGTGGGCCAGTTTGACCCTGGCCAACTCTCACCTGACAGCAGATGTTGAGTGAAAGGACGATAAATATCAGCATGTCAAATCCTCTGCTATCACAGAAGTTAAGTTACTGCCAAGCTTCTACTTTTTCTCTCTCATTGAAGTAAACATACACATTTGGCAGACCTGCGCGAGCATGTGCAGGTATATGGTGTGTTTTAGAGAGTAGCCCTCTACCCACTGAGGGTTCAGATGAAAGCTACCTTGTATTGTCAGCTTTATCCATGGTGCATTTCAAGAAACTAAAATACTTTTCTCCCTAATCCAGACTGTAGTCATCTCAGAGAATTGAGGGGTCTGGAAAGTTGCATGACAATCACTCTACAAAAGACAATGGTGATCAGATTAGACTAGTTTCACACTAGCTGGATACTACCTTTCCCTGCTGTAGCCCATTGGCTATAATTTCACCCGGCACATTTCCGACTCGTCCAGACAAAACCCACTGCTTGGTGGGGTATTTGTTTGAATCCCAGCACTATTGCCATAAACAGGCCAGATCCCCACCATGTTCCATTACTGCCAATAAGGCCTTGTGGTGCTCCGACCATTTTTCATCTATGAAGTCCAACAAGCTATCCCTCTGCCGGAACAGCCTGCCAGCGGATTTTAACTCTAGTGTGAATCTAGCTTTATTTGTCACATACCTCTCTAAGAAACAGCAATAGCGAAGAAATGGCTGAAAAGAAGATTTTTTTTTACAACTTTACTGGTGATTTGTATTTTTTGTAAAAAATGTACTTTCCAAGGGCCTATACTTTATTATGATAAATCAGCAGCTACTATACTAATTAGTTTTTAGGGTTACCCAAATACATCTGCTGACCTGAAAAGTAGGTTATGAATATTGAGTTTCTTTGTAAGTTCAAACCTTTAGTACTAAAGACGTTTATTTTTCTAAATGGTCTTTTTATATATTTCCTAGATATTACCGTTTCTCCACACTGGAGACTCTTGGCATTCCCTTGTAGGCACGCTCGGTCATAAACATCCAGTCTTTCTTAGGTATTCATTAATGTGCTCAATGTTTGGCATCCATTCTTTCACAGCTGGTAGCTGCAGTAGCAGCGGGATCTTGGCATGTGATTAATCTTGCGTGTTCTTCAAAATCTCTTGGGATAAATTACCCAATTACCTCAGTAGTCTTTGCGCCAACATAGCCCGGTTCTTCGCCAGGAATAAGCATCTACATGTCTGTAAAATTGTCTCAGGCTGACCACTCCACATTTTTGAAGCCACTTCTTTTTTTCTGAAATGAATATGTTTCCAGTTGGCTCATGCTCAGTTCAAACATCATAAACATGGGCTGCCCCACTGCAGCTACACTAGGAGCACTTATGAAATGAGTGCTGAGTTGGCATTGCCCTATATGAAGTATATGCATTCCTGGATGACAAGATGAATCTATGTAAAACACATATAAGTAATGAGTACAGAGACCAATAGCTTTATTAATACAGTACCTTATAGGCGGGTCATTGGTGTATTTTAATATGAATTGCCAGCATCTGATATCTACTTTCTGTTGTATTTTATAAGATGCTTGGACGTTGAGATGTTTCAGCCCAATAAAAATGAACCTACCTGTTCAGTTCCATAGACATATGTTCATTGATTGCTGAACTTTAATACATACTTTTCCTGTGATAAAATAATTGATGATTGGTTGAATGAGTTTGCCAACTAGCAAATACTGATCAATCTTGAACAATGATGAGACCATGGCTAAGTAGATGAGTCCGTTTTTGAATGAGATATCAACTTTCCCTCTACTGGCAGTAGCTGTAGCCTACGTTCCCCAAGTCACATATGGTCTCAAATTCAGACTTCAAGTAAAAAACGCACAAAAAACTGCAATAAACTTCTACTTTATATTTTTTATTTTTATTTTATGCACTTATATAGCGCTACTATATTCTGAAGCTCTTTACAGCACTTTATATTTCTTTATCTAAAATACTTGGCTTTATCATTACAGATGAGCGAATCGAATCCCACAAAGTGGAATTCGATCCGGATTTCAGGATAAATTCCATTCACCTCGAAGCCGAATTTCCTTGTGCTTCGTGTCAGCGAATCGATTTAACCTGAAATAGTGTAAAAAAAAATAGAAAAAAAATTCAAACTTACCTCCTCAATTTGCTCGCGACAGGCTGCCAGCCTTCATCTTGATTGAAGATCTCGGCCGAAATCCCGTGCGTGGTGACGTATGACGTCACCATGCCAGTCGATTTTGCTTCAGATCTTCAAGCAAGATGGCGGCGGCTGGCCCGTCGCGAGCAAATGGCGGAGGTAAGTTTGATAGAATTTTTTTTATTGTTATTTTTACACAGTTTTTAAACTCAGATGCCGCGATAATGTATGAACGCGGCATCTGAGGGGTACAATGACGGGGGCGGTGCTATTGCCGCTCACTGTCATTGCACCCACTACTTACCCAAAAATGTGCATCGTGACGCATTACACTGTTTTGTACTCGCGCGGAAAAATCGCGGGTGTTCCCGTAACGCACCCGCACATTTTCTCGCAACGCCCATCTGAAAGAGGCCTTATAGAAATGAATGGGTCCAGATTCAGTGCGGGTGCAATGCGTTCACCTCCCGCATTGCACCCGCGCGGAAATCTCGCCCGTGTGAACTCAGCCTTAGGCCTCATGCACATGACTGTTGTGTGCATCCGTGGCCGTTGTGCCGTTTTCCGTTTTTTTTCGCGGACCCATTGACTTTCAATAGGTCCGTGGAAAAATCGGAAAATGCACCGTTTTGCAGCCGAGGCCGTGATCTGTGTATCCTGTCCGTCAAAAAAATATGACCTGTCCTATTTTTTTGACGGACAACGGTTCACGGACCCATTCAAGTCAATGGGTCCGTGAAAGAACACGGATGCACACAAGATTGGCATCCGTGTCCGTGATCCGTGGCCGTAGGTTGCTTTCATACAGACGGATCCGTCTGCATAAAAGCTTTTTCAGATCTAAGTTTTCACTTCGTGAAAACTCATATCCGACAGTATATTCTAACACAGAGGCGTTCCCATGGTGATGGGGACGCTTCTAGTTAGAATAATACACTACAAACTGTGTACAAGACTGCCCCCTGCTGCCTGGCAGCACCCGATCTCTTACAGGGGGCCGTGATCAGCACAATTAACCCCTTCAGGTGCGGCACCTGAAGGGGTTAATTGTACTATCATATCCCCCTGTAAGAGATCAGGGCTGCCAGGCAGCAGGGGGCAGACCCCCCTCCCCAGTTTGAATATCATTGGTGGCCAGTGCGGCCCCCCCTCCCTCCCTCTATTGTAATAATAGCTTGGTGGCCAGTGTGCGCCCCCCATCGGGCCCCCCCCTTCCTCCCTCTATTGTAATAAATCGTTGGGGGCACAGTGTGCGCCCCCCATCGCCTCCCCCTCCCTCCCTCTATTGTAATAAATCGTTGGTGGCACAGTGTCCGCCCCCCATCGGCCCCCTCTCCCTCTATAGCAGTAACAACATTGGTGGCCAGTGTGCGGCCTCCCATCTCCCCCCCCCCCCCCTGATCATTGGTGGCAGCGGAGTTCCGATCGGAGTCCCAGTTTAATCGCTGGGGCTCGGATCGGTAACCATGGCAACCAGGACGCTACTGCAGTCCTGGTTGCCATGGTTACTTAGCAATAGTAAAATAGTAGAAAATTCATAGTTACCTGCTTGCTGCTGCGATGTTCGTGTCCGGCCGGGAGCTCCACCTACTGGTAAGTGACAGGTCTGTGCGGCGCATTGCTTAATGAACTGTCACTTACCAGTAGGAGGAGCTCCCGGCCGGTCACAGACATCGCAGCAGCAAGCAGGTAAGTATGAATCTTCTACTATTGTACTATTGCTAAGTAACCATGGCAACCAGGGCTGCAGTAGCTTCCTGGTTGCCATGGTTACCAATCCGATGGTATAAAAGAACTCCAGACTTTACATTGAAAGTCAATGGGGACGGATCCGTTTGAAATGGCACCATATTGTGTCAACGTCAAACGGATCCGTCCCCATTGACTTGCATTGTAATTCAGGACGGATCCGTTTGGCTCCGCACGGCCAGGCGGACACCAAAACGACTTTTTTTTCATGTCCGTGGATCCTCCAAAAATCAAGGAAGACCCACGGACGAAAAAACGGTCACGGATCACGGACCTACGGACCCCGTTTTTGCGGACCGTGAAAATAAACTGTCGTGTGCATGAGGCCTTAGGCCTAGTTCACACAAACGTTTTTTTTGCGAGTGTACGGGCCGTTTTTTTGCATTCCGTATACGGTCTATATACGGAACCATTTATTTCAATGGTTCCGCAAAAAAAACGGAATGTACTCCTTATGCATTCCGTTTCCGTACTCCCGTTTTTCCGTTCCGTTGAAAGATAGAACATGTCCTATTATTGCCCGCAAATCACGTTCCGTGGCTCCTTCCAAGTCAATGGGTCCGTAAAAAAATCGGAACACATACGGAAATGCATCCGTATGTCTTCCGTATCCGTTCCGTTTTTTTTAACCATCTATTGAAAATGTTATGCTCAGCCCAATTTTTTCTATGTAATTACTATATACTGTTCATGGCATACGGAAAAACGGAAAGGAAACGGAAACACAACGGAATTCAAAAACGGAACAACGGATCCGTGAAAAACGGACCTCAAAAAACAATAAAAGCCATACGTTCGTGTGAACTAGGCCTTAGGCCTCTTTCACACGAGCGTGGCGGATTAGGTCCGGATGCGTTCAGGGTGCGTTCAGTGAAACTCGCACCATTTTGCAAGTTCAGTTAGTTTTGTCTGCGATTGCGTTCAGTTTTTCCGCGCAGGTGCAATGCGTTTTGATGCGTTTTTCACGCGCGTGATAAAAAACTGAAGGTTTACAAACAACATCTCTTAGAAACCATCAGTAAAAAAAGCATCGCATCCGCACTTGTTTCTGGATGCAATGTGTTTTTCACTGAAGCCCCATTCACTTCTATAGGGCAAGGGCTGCGTGAAAAACGCAGAATATAGACCATGCTGCGTTTTTAACGCAACGCAGAACTGATGCGTGAAAAAAAAACGCTCATGTACACAGACCCATTGAAATGAATGGGTCAGGATTCAGTGCGGGTGCTATGCGTTCACGTCACGTATTGCACCTGTGCGGAAAACTTGCTCGTGTGAAAGGGGCCTAAGGGCTGTTTCACACGAGCGGATGCCGTGCGTGACATCCGCTGCGTGAATGACAGCCAAGACCCGATGCAGACAGCAGAAGCACGGAGCAGTAACATGACTGATAATGCTCCGTGCCTCTCTGTGAGATAAAGTTGTCTCTGTGATTTCGTAGTAAAGAGATGACAGAGAGGCACGGAGCATTATCAGTCATGTAAATGCTCCGTGCTTCTGCTGTCCGCATCGGGTCTTGGCTCGCATTCACGGAGCGGATGTCACACACGGCATCCGCTCGTGTGAAACAGCCCTAAGGCCCCTTGCAGACGAGCGTGTCCGGATGCCTCCCGGTGCATTGCGGCAAACCCGCGCGAGTAGGTACGCAATTGCAGTCAGTTTTGACTACGATTGCGTTCCGTTGTTCAGTTTTTATTGTGCGGGTGCAATGCGTTTTGCATGCGCGTGATAAAAAACTGAATGTGGTACCCAGACCCGAACTTCTTCACAAGTGGATTAAGGTGAGTTGCATTTTTTATTTTTATTTTTAACCCCTCCAGCCCTGTTGTACTATGCATTCTGTATTCAGAATGCTGCTATTTTAGCTTATAACCATGTTATAAGGGGAAATAATACAATCTACACTACAACTAACCCAAACCTGAACTTCTGGGTACCACAGTCGGTTTTTTATTATGCGCGTGCAAAACACATTGCACCCGCGCGATTTAAACTGAACATCGTAACGCAATTGCAGTCAAAACTGACTGGAATTGCATACCTACTCACACAATTTTCCCTGATCGCAGACGCAACGCATCCGGACCTAATCCGGACACGCTCGTCTGCAAGGGGCCTAAGGGTTACATAGCATCCTAAATCAATATAATGCTGTGTGACCCTGGCAGTGCTGGGAGTTCAGGCCGGGAGCTGCGCTGAGAGTCCGGAGCGTGTCACTCGCTCGTCTGAAAGGGGCCTTAGACAAAGGTGTCTAACAAGATGCAGCAAATTTAATGTGAGCTACCGTGAGGAATTTCGTGTATCTATAGAAATATTAAGTTGGTTTACAAACTCTCACCCAATGTTAGGCTAACTGCACACATGTGTGGGTTTCCCCCAAAATTTTCATGCGGATTTTCATGTGGATTTTACTGCATTTTCACCCCAAATCCGCATGTACTACTTTATGCGGATTTGCCCCGATCATCTGCAATGCAATCTGTACTAAGAACCTGCAGAAACAACTGACATGCTGGGAATTTCAAAATCCGCACAACAGGTCGGTTTCCACACTAAAAATATATGCAACCTGTAGATGAGATTTGTCACATCTGATTCACTTAGCTTGTACCGTATTATGCTGCGGGTTTTCTGCACGAAAATCCGAATTGTGTGAGATAATTGTAAGATGTGGCATATCATTCTAGAAAATGCACTTAGAAGGCGACGGACAAAATCTAAATGATATAGTGTCATAGTATAGTTATCAAGACTTTAGGGGTCATCTATCAAATTGTTAAGTAGAACTGGTTTAGTTTCTCATAGCAACCAATCAGATTTCTCCTTTCATTTTTCACAGGAGCTGTCCAAAATGAAAGGTGAAATTTGGTTGGTTGCTATGGGCAACTAAGCCAGTTCTGCTTCACACCAGTTTGATAAATGACCCCCCATACCTTCAACCTATGGCCTAGTTCTTGCACTGTAGGGGCAGTTGCAAAAATCTGGCACTGTTCAAAGAGTGTATATTTTAGAATTAAAATTCAAAAACAGTGTTATGGTTTTGTGATTTTGATGACAAAATGAACGTCATATGTGGCAAGAAAGGGAGAGGCACTCATAGGGTAATACGTTTTTAGCCAGTTGGTTAAAAATGGAGATATTTAGGCTGACCTTTTAGTGTTGTGCAAAAGTAGTGTAGGTGTATGTTTAAACGGTGACAACCAGGAGGCACAGATCCCACAGGACAGACTTGAAAAGTGAGTGTGTCTGCTCCGAAACGCGTTGTCACCTATATCTAAATAAAAGGAAAATAAACATCCTGTCCATTGTAAAATAACGTTAATTGCTATGACTGGACTTAGTCAGGAAAACGACATATGCACTAAGTGTCAGTGAAAATGTGGACATCCCCTTTAAATGTTCAACAAACACCTTGACTTTGTAATGGACTATATCTTGTAACTTACCTGGTTACATTTAACATGTTCACAACAACCAAACAGAAACCAGGGCAAAGCATTTTTATTATTAGACCAAGTAGCTCTTTACTCTTTGTGAGGATCATTTTAGTCTACTTTCTAGTGAGGCTGGCATTGGTCCCAAGACCATGGGTTCTTCTGCCCACGCCAAATGCCTCCCCCTCCAAATCTTCCACTTGAGGTCCTGCTTGTTTTCCTGCATGGTATGCAGACTGAGCCTTTTCAGCCAACCTGATGCACATGGAGGCCTCACAAGATGCGGAGGTCTCCCTGTGTAGGCTCATTTAGGAATTAGTTGCTCACTTATACCTCCCATATTAAAGGGGATTGTACTTTGCTTCAGTCAGCGGTATGATGCACAAGATTCCCCAACACTACCCTGCTTGCTAGACCAATTCAGAGAGTAGATGGTTCAATTTCACAGCTCTGTGTAGCTCAAAGGCATAGTTCCTATATGTTCTTTCAGGTAAGATGTCCAGGGACAATTGCACTTTAGGGAGGCTATTAGAGCACCATGCTTATGCCTTATCCCCCTTAACACCCAGTAATAGATACATCCATTGCAGGCAGGTACTTAATCCCACAAAGTTGCAGATATTTTCCTTACTGTAATGGGTACTGCCCAATGGGTAATGGGTACTTACTAATGGGTACTGCCCAATGTGTCCATAAGATCACGATGTTGGGTATCATGCGAGTGCTGCATCACCTTCAATGTTTATATAAGCCCACTGACTTGCACCATAATTAATCATATCTTGCCTGCAGAAGAAAATGACCAATATACTATACTTACTGTCTTGAAGTTGTACGGATCACTTTCACGTGACGCACTTCTTTGGAAAATCCTACACCCATCAACATCCTTTACCAGGTTTCTGGTCTAGTCTATGGATAGGGATGTCATGGCACAATTTTGGTGCACACTGCCTCAATGTAAGCCACACTTCTTTTCGCTAAGCCATGACTCTTTCCTGCTAAGTCACGACCTCTTGCCATATGAGGTGCAAAAAGTGTCTAATGCTGGATTTACACAGCCAATTATCGGGACGATTATTGGGAACGAACGTTTGTCTAAACACTCATTCCCGATAATCGGCCTGTTTACAGGGGCCGCAGACCACCCAGTGCTAGTTTATTGGGTGAAATGATCTGTTGTGTGGACACCTCAATCATTGTTTTTGGACAGCAGATTAAGCTGTGTAAACAGGACTCTGCTGCTCAGAAACTTTGTATGAGGACGAGCAATGGCAAAGGCTGACTGGCCATACACTCTACAGGGAAATTTCCAGATGGGCCAATGCCAGGGGGACGCCTAAGCCTTCTTCACGGCTGCCAGCCGGGTACATCATGATCTGATCCTCTCAGCATTAATTAATTCTAGACGCATCAGATACCTATACATCTGCCCGGCTACCGCAGGATGGTGATACAATTGAATACTGTGGCAGGGGCAGCAGTATTTTGTGCTGCGTTGTGGTATTTTGTACTGCACTATGGTATTGCTGGCCCCACCTTCTGTAAATTTAGACCTAAGACATGGCGCCACTTTTAGTTTTTTTGCAGGGCCACTTTAAGTTCCCAGTCCGCTCCTGGAGAAGACAGCTCATCACTCCTCCTCATACAGTGGAGGAGATTGCTGCATGTAAATCAGCAAACAGGCAATTATTGGGAATTAACACTTCTTTCCCGATACTTGCTTGATCAGCGCGTATAAAATTGTAATTTCTTGGCAGCAGATTATGCATTGTGAACAGCGATCTGCTGCCCAGAAACAATGAATCTGTATGAGGACGAGTGATTGCAGTAGCCATTGCTCGTCCCCATACAGTAGAGGAGATTGCTGCATGTATAGGCAGCTTTTTACCTCCACTGACGAGCAGGTAAGTATTGGGAAGGAATGGTACCTTCCTAATAATTTCCTGCTCCATCGGCACATGTAAATATGCCTTAAATGTGGCATATGGCATATCTTTTCCGGGTTCTTTCCAATAAGTGAATCTGGCCCTGGGTTTATGAATTGACAACTGATGTTATCCTGAATTTTTATTTCTTAGCCTTAATAAACACCTCAGCCATTTGAACCATGTTTAATGTCTGTGCCCATTTAGGTCTTGTAAGTGTGTATTGTTAATTGGCACATCTTGTTCCATGAGATTGTTCTTTGGTATCAATATTTTATTAAAAACACCCACAACCATTACAATCAATGCATTACTAATTTTATTCCATTTCATCTTTTTTTTGCTTTTCTATATTTTTTTTTTTACATTATGGGAAACATTAATTTATTTACAATTTTTCAGTCCACGTACCAAACTTGGAAGGTTACTTGAGGAAAGTTCTAGTCCATAAAAGCATACAAATGCTCTTTCACATCTATCAAAATGCTTCCAGTTTTGAAAACTCTCATCTGAATAAACCAAACACTTTTTTTTTTTTTTTTTAAATCACAACTGGGAATGCAGATATGACATTCGTCAAATTCCAGGTATGGTTTTATTTTATGCAATCAAATACAAAAGAGAAGAAAAAAAAAAAAAAAAAGAACAAAAATAGAATTGATGCACAATTTTAAATATAATTCCGAGGTGCACGTTGAAACATTGACAATACAGGTAAAATAAAGTATAATATAAATAAATCATTTTCCATTGAAATATTAAAAATTTCATTTTTATTCATCAACATTCATTACAAAAAAAGTCCAGAGTTATGGCAACATCTGCAAAAAATATAATGCTCAGTTTTTAAACAACTCTCAATACAACTCAAATCACCAATTGGTATGTATATAGTGTACTAGATTTGTCTATAATGGTATGTGAATGTGACTTAGATTTGTAATGAGAATATCTGAAAGACTCTTTGGTGGGATACTGGGTATGAGTTAGGGTTTATGCAAACACGTTGGGGATATTGGCATTGATTCAGAGTGCTGTTTCACAATTGCATATGAAAATGTTATTGAGCAATGCAGTGCTTGAGAAAGTGGAGTAGGAGGCCGATCTCAGCAGTATAGAGGAACAGGGCACTTTCTGTCTTCGACTGCAGTTTTGCACCTCCAAAATAACCAATGTCATTTGTACTTAATGTGTGAAAACATATAGATAGGTCAAAAGTAGTGTAAAAGTATATATATGACATCTAGAGTATCCACCGTGCGCAAGAATAATAGATGTATCGCCTTGTACTTTTTGTACTGAAAAGCAACACCTAACAAACTGCAGGCAATCTGATTGGAATGAGTTGCATATCTCTGAAAACAGGGTAAGGCAATATCAATAGAGGAACAGATTTGGAACCTGCTGTAAGAACGGCAAAAAAAAAACGTTCTTAAATTTATGGCAAATTTGAGAGTACACCCGCAAAGCCGTATGAAAAAGGTTGAAATCACTGTAGAATACTTCTGCTTATTTGGCAGATACATCACCACTTCATGGGCTGGAAAAAAAATGTAAATAAGGGTCCATTCACATGACCGGATCCGCAAAACACATGTACCGCACATGTCCAGCCCTATGATAGAAATGCCTATTCTTCTCCTCGATTGCGGGCAAGAATAGGACATGCTCTATCTTTTTTGCAGGGCTGCACAAGGGAACTACAGATGCGGGCAGCACATTTCATGCGGACCCAGAAATACGGTCGTGTGAATGGACCCTAAGGCTCAGCTGCAATTTTTTTGGGGGAAAAACGTTTTTTTTCCTCTTAAACCATACAATTTAATTATTCTATATTTTGAGCATACAGTAGTCTAATCAATCGAGCCAGGGAATAGCTCATGCATGGCAGGGCTTCCGAATGAATGGCTGTGCGTCATGAACGCTGGATCAGCCCAATATTAGCTGATTAATATAGGTGTAATATGGGCTTTTCTACACCAAGTATCTAACATATAATCCTGAAATATCAGCCTTTTTCCTTTCCAAATGTTTGTAGTGTGTACAAACATGATATATTTTGCAACTTCAAACTCTATTTACTCTACCTATGGGAAGATTTCCCTAAGAATGAAAATGCCAGGTTCAAAGAGGAATGGTGAAAAAAAAAAAATCACCCCATTTTAAGACAACTTTTTGCCAAATGGCCGTTAGGCCCCTTTCACACGGGCGTCATGTTTTTTGCCCGGATGAGAGGCGGGCACGTTGCAGGAAAATGCGCGATTTTTCA
Organism: Bufo gargarizans; assembly: GCF_014858855.1. NCBI lineage: Eukaryota > Metazoa > Chordata > Amphibia > Anura > Bufonidae > Bufo > Bufo gargarizans. The sequence continues at coordinate 141,660,679 of NC_058084.1, forward strand.
GCGCGAGTGCAAAACATTGTAATGCGTTTTTCACTCGCGTGAGAAAAATCGTGCATGTTTGGTACCCAAACCCGAACTTCTTCACAGAAGTTCGGGCTTGGGATTGATGTTCTGAAGATTGTATTATTTTCCCTTATAACATGGATATAAGGGAAAATAATAGCATTCTGAATACAGAATGCTTAGTATAATAGTGCTGGAAGGGTTAAAATAAATAAAAAAGTTAACTCACCTTATCCTCTTGATCGCGTAGTTCCCGGTCGGTCTCTTCTTTAGCTGTGGGCTAAAGGACCTGTGGTGATGTCAGATCACATGCTCCATCACCATGGTGATGGACCATGTGATTGGAGCATGTGATCTGACATCACCACAGGTCCTTTAGCCCAAGCCCACAGCTAAAGAAGAGACCGACCGGGAACTACGCGATCAAGAGGATAAGGTGAGTTAACTTTTTTATTTTTTTAACCCTTCCAGCACTATTATACTAAGCATTCTGTATTCAGAATGCTATTATTTTCCCTTATAACCATGTTATAAGGGAAAATAATACAGTGAATAGACTGTCACCTAGAACCCATGCGTGAAAATCGCACCGCATCCGCACTTGCTTGCGGATGAATGCGGATTTCACGCAACCCCATTCATTTCTATGGGGCCTGCGTTACGTGAAAAACGCACAAAGAGGAGCATGCTGCGATTTTCACGCAACGCACAAGTGATGCGTGAAAATCACAGCTCGTGTGCACAGCCCCATAGAAATGAATGGGTCAGGATTCAGTGCGGGTGCAATGCGTTCACCGCACGCATCGCACCCGCACGGAAAACTTGCCCGTGTGAAAGGGGCCTTAGGATTTGGGTTCCTTAAGCATGAGGAGGAGCTGTCCAATCAAATACATATTTCCAAAGGGAACATAGAATTATCTCCCAACAAAATGAATTTTTAAATTTTTTATATATATTCTCAGTAAATTTGTGGCAGCCAATACACATCATTTGTCATATTCTAGTACTTTTTCTTCTCTGCATGTCTGCAAATGATGCTTAAAGGGGTTTTCTCATAAAAAATATTCTACATTGTCTAAACCAGCACCTGGATTTTAATTTTTAATTGCGTGTAATTAGAAATTTAGCATAGCCACACAGTTATTCAATACAATGTATCTGTATGGCGCCACCTGCTGTTTGTTCTTTTCCTTATTTTTCTGTCCACCTCAGTAACATTTCTAAGGCTACTTTCACACTAGCGTTCGGCTAGCGTTCGATCGGATCCGTTCTGAACGGATCCGATCATAATAATGCAGACGGAGGCTCCGTTCAGTACGGATCCGTCTGCATTATTTTAGCAAAAAAAAGCTAAGTGTGAAAATAGCCTGGGACGGATCCGTCCAGACTTTCAATGTAAAGTCAATGGGGGACGGATCCGCTTGAAGATTGAGCCACATTGTGGCATCTTCAAACGGATCCGTCCCCATTGACTTACATTGAAAGTCTGGACGGATCCGCACGGATCCGCACGCCTCCGAACGGCCAGGCGGACACCCGAACGCTGCAAGCAGCGTTCAGCTGTCCGCCTGTCCGTGCGGAGGCGAGCGGAGCGGAGGCTGAACGCCACCAGACTGATGCAGTCTGAGCGGATCCGCCTCCATTCAGACTGCATCAGGGCTGGACGGCTGCGTTCGGGTCCGCTCGTGAGCTCCTTCAAACGGAGCTCACGAACGGAAACCCGAACGCTAGTGTGAAAGTAGCCTAAGGTGGACACCCATGCTCAGTTCCATCCTTCATTGCCACCAGCCATATCTCCTGTTAGAAGCCGTGACAGTTACAGGGGGAGAGCTGCAGCAGAAATGACATGTTCCTTTTGCAGTGAAAGGGCAAGAGCTTCTGCAGAAAGGACACAACCACTTAGCTGCCAGCCTGGATAGACTCTAGAAGAACAATAGGAACAATGAATGGGGAGATCTCTGGATCCATGTGAGGTACAGGGCTGGTTCTAGCTTTGTTAGAAAGAGATTGTCGTGTACTATTATATGGTCTCTGATATTCATGTTTTTACATTATTATGAGATAACCCCTTTCATGAACATAAGCAAAAATCAAGTAGCAAAAAGGCTTTTCATTTTGGTTATCTTTGGCTGATCATTTAGCGTGTTACCCATTGCCACCAATAACAGTGCAGCTTTCATTTTTCAAGAGCAGTGTAACAAAATTAAAGGGGTTGTCCCATCTTGGACATTGGGGGCATATCGCTAGGATCGCACCTATTCTTTGAATGAAGCCTGCAAAGTGATGGAGGGCACACCGTGGCTACCCTCCGTTCATTTCTATGGGAGTGCCAAAAACAGCCGAGTTTCGGCTTGGCTGTTTCCGTAAGCCCCGTAGGAGTGAAAGGAACGGTGTCCGACTTCATTTCAATAGAACTTCTTAAAATAGCTGAGCACACCACTCAGCTATTTTCGTCACTCCCATAGAAATTAATGGAGGGCGGTTGGGCATACCTTCCATCACTTCATGGGCTCCGTTCTAGAGGTAGGACCCGCACCTATCAGACATTGGGGGCATAACCTAGCCATATATCCCCCAATGTCCAAGATGGAACAACCGCTTTAGAGCTGAACTCTGATTGGTTTCTGTGGACAAGAGGGTCAGATTTTGTATTTGTGAATGAAGGTCACTGTATTGGAAAAACACACAGGCCTCATTTATACAAAACTGACCTTGTTTCCTGTCGCAACCAATCACAGCATAGCTTTCATTTTCCTGATAAGTTTAAAAAATGGAAGCAGCACTCGGGTTGCTATGGGTAACAAGATCTGCTGCTCATAAATAAGGCCAAGTGACTGGTCTCACGAATACAACCTATGGGGGAGATTTATCACAGGCTACTCACATGGGCAACTAAGCCAGTTCTACTTTACACCAGTTTGATAAATCTCCCCCTATATGATTAAAATACAATTCCAACCTTAAGGGGGTTCTCGAGGCTCCAGGTGAAAATCCTCCTGCGTGCTGACCTGTGGAGGGAAGCTAGTCCACTCAGTAACTATCCTGTCATGCTGCTGATTCCGCCATCTCCATGTAACCGTTAGGACTGGATGCAGGCCTTTCCATTCAGATCCCAATGTCTTCCTGAGTCTTCCTGTTCACTTGCATTTACAGTATACAGCTGAACAGGAAGACTAAGGAACACATCTGATCAGAAGAGCTTGCATCCAGTCCTGATGGTCACTTGACAGCGGAATCAGCAGCACGGCACAGGGTTTGGAACTGTGCAAACTATCTTTCCTCCATCGGTCAGCACACAGGAGGATTTAGATCTCGGAGAACCCCTTTAATGTGACCTATCTATACATCTAGGAGTTTTATCATTTCCATATGCAAGTGAAGCTGTAGATAGAATCTCCAGTTGTAGACACTGCTGGTGGTTTCATTCCAATAACATTTCCTATGCATTTCTATATGTCATATTGTTACAGGTACCATTCCTTATATATACGTATAATATCAAAATGTTTTAAGGTTGTATATCATCTTAGTAAGTAGGTGATATACCGAGTAGCATTATAAAGTGTATCAATGCAATTTAAAAGCTTTTTATTCTTAAAAGGTCCATCTTATAGTGGTATATAGGTTTATATCTAATGTATAGGGCCTACGGAATCTGTACATAAACTGATTCATGTCTGGTCATCTATAATGATGCCACGGATCAAGCATCTTAATTCTATATTGTTATTTTTACTTGTGCATTATATGTAGGTTTCATTATTAATTATAAACGCATGGGACCTTATTCATGGATTAATACTAGCTCCTCACATTCTAGTACGATGCTATATTTGAAAGCAAACTCTGATGATGATCACAGCGTGGTTTTTTTCTCCTGAGCTCCTGTTCTCTCACCATATTAAGGTAAAGTGCATCATTATATATATATATTTATTTAATACATTATCTATTACTGGACTACTGTAGACACAGGCACCTAGCAAAATATGTACAAAAATAGAACAAAAACAGTTTAAAAAATATTCAAAAAGTTGAATAAAACAATAATGTAATGTCTCCTTTGTCATTTCTTGTTTTTAAGTTTTTTTTATTTGATGAACTAACCACTAATGTCCTATGATGCCTTAATGCATGCTGATGGAAGCAATGGTTTTATGCAGTATATTGGTAGAATGGCTATGCAAACACATTTAGGATTTTTTCTGTGCGGAAAATTGCGCAAATGTTAAAACCCGCAGTGCAGTCATTATTCCATTTGGATTTCTTCCACGGCAGGTGAATGAGGTACTTCCATTGGATTGGCGCATAATCCATGCCTAAATCCGTGTGAACGTGTGAACATAGCCTATATGTAAATATATTGAAGAGGGAGCAGTTTCTAAAAGCTAACGTCACAGTAGTCAGCAATATCGTTGCTTTCCCACTGGGTCAGGCCTTTGATTTACTCTTCCTTCCTTAAAGGGGTTGTGCCAAGTTTTTAAGTTACCCCCTATTCACAGGATGTGGGATAACAAGCTGATTGCTGGGGGTCTGACTGCTGGGATCCCCAAAATCTCCGGCGCTCCTGGAGAGAATGAATGGAGCAGCAGTGCGCATGCACGATCTGCCACTTTATCAGAATGGGGGAACATTAAACCCTTTCTTGTGATCAGTGGTGGTCCCAGCAGTCGGACCCCCAGAGATCGGTGTGTGGATAGGGAATAACTTAAAAACTTGCCACAACCCCTTTAAGGGCCCATCCACATGACCATATTTTTCTGTCTGCATCCGTTCCGCAATTATGCAGATCGGATGCAAACCCATTCATTTTAATGGGGCCACAAAAGATGCGGTGCTGTCCGCATCCGTACTTCTGTTCCGTGGCCCCACGGAAAAAAAAATGTAGTACATGTCCTATTCTTGTCCGTATTTGCGGACAAGAATAGGCATTTCTATCATGGAGAAGGATGTTCTGTTCTGCAAAATGCGGGAGGCACATGGCCGGTATTCATGTTTTGCAGATCCACAATTTGCGGTCCTGCAAAAATGGATACGGTCGTGTGAATAAGCCCTAAGAATAAGTGTAAATGTCTTGTTTTCTAGATACTGTCGCTGCACAATATTTCCAAGGCAGTTTGTTTTCTATAGCATTCCATAGAAATCACTGGAGGTCTTCTAGTGATAAGACCTCCTCCTACTACTAATATAAAAGGTTGCCCTACAGTTAGAAATTACTCAGATTGTCCTGCAAATACAATGTACAGTGTATGGAAGCCTTTCCCATGCCCCTGCTTCTGATGAAATCGCAACGTGAAAGTCTCTGCACCCATCCAAAATGCCTTAGAGCAAGCACTATGCTCTCTAGTAACTTGTGGGGTGGACTGGTCCAGACCAGCTCACCTGCAAAGCAAGTTTTCAACATTGCAAGGAAGGATCTGGCACCTGCACGGTTATGTCTATTATTGCCAGGTTTCTAGAGGACAATGAGATTTGATCTTTAGGGTGCTGCTTCATGTAGCAGCTGCAGAGCCGAGCCATGGCCAAGATGTGACGGCAGGGCAGCCAAACGCCTGAAATCCATGCTATTTACAAATAAAAAAAGGCATTAAAAGGAGCCTGTCAGCAGTTTTATTGATGCAAAACTACTGTCAGACCTAGGTAGGGGTCAGGAACTGAGGCATACCTCTGTCCTTGCTTTTAGTAAATATGGTCCTGAAACAATTAAGTTAGAAACCCACTGGCCCTGCTGCCACAGGTGCACTGTAATTGCACTGGTGGAGTGCAGAAAGGGGGCGGGGCTTCAGGCTTAGCGTATGAGCTGCTCCACAGCCCCTCCCCTCTGCTGTGAGTCATTTCTGATTGGACGTTACAGTTGTCACTCACAACAGAGGGGAGGGGCTGTGCAGCCTGAAGCACCGACCCCCTGTAGAATTCTAAGTTGATTGTTTCAGCACTACATTTACTAAAAGCAAGGATAGAATATCACCTCCCATCCCCAGTCCCTACCCATGTCTGTCATCAGTTTTTTATCCACAAAACTACTGATAGACTCCCTTTAACTGCCTAATGCTCCCTTTAAGTTGTCTAAAACCATGTAGCCATTAACAATCAACAGCCTGTTAACAATTTTTTTGCACGGTGCATGGACTTGGGGTTTTTGAGCGCACCGTGGCCACATCTTGACCGTAACTGGGCCACTACCTGTGACCTCCCCCTTAAAAAACGTATCTATATGAAGGGACATCTGATCTTACACAAGGGGATCAGAATAATGGTTGGAAACCGCTTTAAAGGGCAAAACTGAACCGCAACCAATGCTTGTACCTATTGCTCAACGATGAACACAAATTTTGGTCTTCAATCTAACCCTCCATATTATTGCCTTCCCTCAGAATCTGAACACTGGATCATATTTAATGACTCTGTATACATCTTTTTGTTCTGTGAACAAATCTAAGAGTAATAGCATAAGCATGTGTCATAGTGTATCATGCAGGCAAGTGTGAAAGTCCTACAGTGAGAACAGATCTGTTCCCTGCCCGCCTGTCCCTTGGAAGTACAACTATTCTCCTCTGTCACCTGTTGCCTTTGGGGAGAGGTGCGTCTGTGGCCTACAATAAAGTGCTCCATCTGCTCTAGACAGAAAAGAAGTTGGGAATTTGAGCCCATGCTTTTCACATTTAGAATAGGAAGACATCAGAGTCCACAGTACTGTATACCCTACAATTTTCTATTGCTGTACACTAGATTACAGACTACTGTAGCTCTAGACAAAAGGAAAATAAAACAGGGCACAATAAAGAATTCTATACAAAGGAGTTGTTCTTCCTTTATTTTATGTATGTAAAATAAAAGAAGGTCCAGTGGAAATGACTTGTGTGTATAGCTCGTCATAATGGTAAATGAATGAGAGGGGGAGATGCAGGATCTCGGAGAACTGACCGCTTACAGCACAATCTGAAAGAGGGACTTCATGACAACTAGGTGAAAATGAAGTAAAAGAGAGAGTATAGAAAGAGAAGAAAAATACAAAATAACATATACACATGATTGTGTTTCCAAACCCGACTAGAGGATTATTATATATGTAACTTTGTGTCATAAATATATATAGATATATAATATCCCCCCAGTGATGCTTGTGATGGCTTCATAGCCTGGTTTGAGCCTCTGGGATGTAGATCTCAATGCTATCCGCACTCTCGGTAGCTGAATTCTGTCGGACAGACGCAGCGCGCTTTGCAGACATCAGCCGCTTCCGGGCCTCATGCCGCTGTCTCTCTGTGCTTTCCAGAGATCTGTCCCGGACCAGTGGGGCCTGACCTTTCGATGGCTTCTTTGGCACGGGAGGAGGGACCCTTCTCTCCTGATTAAAGCAGAAGGTTCATAGCATTATACAGATTCTCCATACAAGCTATGAAAGCTTTTCTCTCTGTACGTGCTTAATAAATGGATCGAAGCATTGGGTACAATTATCAGTCAAACGACACATTATTCCAATCAAAAAAATAAAATATACTTACAACACTTGTAATGTATACACATCTTATACTTAAAGGGGTTGACCATGTTCTAGCTTATAAAATGTAGAAAATGGCACAGAAAATCAACAAAGGCTATATTGGTAGTCATCTTACAAGCACGTTCTTCAACAGTAGCCAACCCCTTTAATGGGTTCTAATCTTTTTCAAAAAGTAACTTTTTGTAATTTCAGCAACATTTTCTGTCCACTGTTTTTCATTCATGGCTTCGGAATTCTACACTCCCCTTCAATAATGTTTAATCTTTATTTGTTTTATATAAACTTTGCAATAAACTTAATCATAATGCATGAATTATTTAGGAACATGAGACTTGCATACGTGTAGTCATGTTTTATTGAATTGAGATACAGACCATGTCGGCCATGGCTACTGCTATGTGAGCATCACTGAACATAATACAAAAAGAGGGCCCATAAAACACTAGTGTGAGTGGTCTGGCAACATTATTTAATGCTAGTATCGAGCTCTAGACTTTGTGTTCCATGAAGACTTACACCTAGTCACTCACTGTGTGTAAAATATTATGGCTGGCTAAAAGCATTCCTACATACAGTACTTACTCTAAGATAACGATATAGCATGTCTTGTATCACGACTTTTAAAAACTACTGCAAGCAGTCAAAGGGATGTCCCACCTGGACAACCCTGTCTTAAGGTGCCCATACACATTAGACTGTAGTTGGTGATAATAGACAATCTCAACCATAACATTCGTCAAGTGAAAATTTACAATGAACAAGGCTTTTAGGGAACAGATGAGAGACTGCCGTTGTCTGGAAAGAAGTCGGCCATGTTAGAATTTTTCTTCTAATAGTGGGATGATAGATCTTTTGTTTTTAAGAATGTTCCTGAAAAGCTCATTAGTCCATATCCCGATGTTATTGCAAATGTATGGCCAGTATGAGCAACTGTAATGCCAATTTAGACGATTCACCACCAGATGATTGCTTTTTCAACAGTTGTTAAGCCATCAACCTACTTCTATCTAATGTGTATGTTAACCTAGAAAGCGTTCCTCACCTCCAGTCCTCAGGGCCCACCTGCAGGTCAAGTTTTTAGGATTTCCTTAGTATTGGGCAGGTGATATAATTAGTGTCAATGCATCAGGACTTACCACAGGTATTCATTCTATGGGATATTCTCAAATCATGATGAGCAGGTAGGCCCTGAGGAATGGAGTTGAGGAACACTGACCAAGACTACAGAAACCATGACATATAACTAATTACCAAGAGTCTGATCTGCTGCCAATATTTCCCCTAGTAGTCACTGCAGAGGAAATGTAGTACTACACATGCCAATTCAAATCAATGAGTGACCATGCCATACGCGTTCAAGTCTGCCAGAATGAGAGATATGAAGATTTTCCATATAAGGAGGAGGTAGAAGAAACGTATGAATTACATGGTCAACTATCTATACACATTACTTGATTTCTTGATGGGCAATGTACAATTGTGTGATTCGTTTTAGTTTATGGTATTAAGGGGTCATTGAGTTTTCAAAAATTATATATCATAGAGAGATATCAGAAGTTTTGATCTGTGAAGGTCTGAGTGCCGCGTCCTCTAACGATTCCTAGAATGAGATTAAATAAGTGCTCTCCCCCTTCAGAGGACGGAATGAAAACGGGCCCATAGACTTCTGAGCCTGAATCCTGCAGCGAGAAGAAAGCACATGATATGCAAGTGCTTCTCTCTCCTCATTCTAGTAATTGGTGAGGGTCTCAACAACTGATCAGAACCAACTGATCAGAACTTTTGATACGTCTCTATGACTTCAATCGTTTTTCGTCAATGGTTTTTTGAAAATTTAGTGACCCTTTAAATATTGTAGTAGAGAGAGAGCACTTATTGACTGTAGTAAATATTATAAGGGCTATTGTTGGCCAAACTAGCCCCTACCAGCTCACAATTTAATGTGTATGGGAAATTATCGACTATCCCCAGACAGGCAATGTTGGGGGAGATTAGCGTGTTGAATTTCAACACCCGATTTTTTAAGTTTTTTCGGGAAGTGTCTGGCAGCTGCTTTCTTCTCTCTCCCCATTGAAAACACATACAAGCTCAGCCAAGCCAAACATGTATGAGAGTCAGGAAAGATAGCTATCAGTCAAAAGAGTTTTCGCCAACAGCTATTGAAGTGTATGGGCACCTTTGTAAGACAATTTCCTATAGGCACATAAACAGGAAACACAACATTTATCGTAGATACATCAAAAAGCTTTATTTTGTATACAGTTAGTTGGAGGTAACCGATTACTAATACTTCATTTTGTCACACATCTCAGCATTGTCATCACCACTTACAATACAGATGTCATATCCACTATGCTGTAACTATATGTTCAGTGCATATTAATTCTTTCACTTTTGCAACTGTAAAAAGTACAACCGTTTATTTGAGGATTTTTCTTTACGAAATGTTCCAAATGATCACGCAAGGTCTGCAGATTGATTCATTCTTAAAGGGGTTATCCAAGTTAGTTTTATTGTTGACCCATCCTCAGGATAAGTCATCAATATCAGATCGGCGGCGGACCGACACCCCTGCCGATCAGCTGGTGGAAGAGAAGGCGCGCGCTGTGCCAGTCCTACCTTCTCTTCATTGTTTATTACAAAAAGCCGTCCCATTCACTTTAATGGGACGGCTCTGAAGTATTCACTTGTATAGGAAGGAGCCGTCCCACTGAAATGAATGGGTGTTATTAAAATAGAGAGAAGGCTGCACTAGCACTGCACACTTTCTTCAACCAGCTGATCCTGAGGATAGGTCATCAATAAAAATAATTTGGACAACCCCTTTAAGTCATTCAAGTAATTATGGTTCGATATTTGTAAAGTATTTCTATGGACAATACGACTTTTGGGATTAGGCTCGCCAATACTCCTGGTGATTAGTTTCCTTTGTTACAGATGTTGCTAGTGAAGGTCATTTATACATAATACATCAAATGATAACGAGTGTGTTCTTGTGTTTTTCTGAGGTAATTATCAGTTGATTTCAGGCAAAGGCATGGGCGTAAATATAGCCATAGCAGCCATAGCTCTTGCTGTGGGGCCCAGAGGATATGGGAGGGGGACCAATCAGGTGCAAGAACATTATGTCTTTTTGTGGGGAATAACAATATGGTGGCTTTTTGCTATAATCCGGGTTTCCTTATATATGGTGATATTAAACATACCTTTAATTATTGCTTTTTGTGCTGGGGTTTTCATATTCTTACACTAGGTGGTGGGGCTAAATCTTACTTTGCCATGGGGGCCATATGAGTTATACTTACTTGTCTTATCCTATATCAAGAACGGAGCCCCGAAAGTGAAGGAGGGCGCACTGAGCATGTGCAGCAGCCCTCCATTAATTTTCTATGGGGCCTTCAAGCCCATAGAAGAGAATGGGAGCGGTGGCCGGTCATGTGCGTTGCGCTCCCATTCACATCTATGGGGAGCCGGCTTGGTGGTGGCTGGACTGGAGTCCTCCAGCCACCACCTTGCGGGGCTCCGTTCTCGATATAGGTGCGGTGGGACCCCCCCCATAAGACAATAGGGGCATATCCTAGCGATATGCCTCCATTGTCTGTGATGAGACAACCCCTTTAAAGGGGTTGTTCCATGAATAATATTCTACAGGTTTCAAGCTAGCACCTGGATCTCAATACTTCTTCAAATAAATCCATCCGTATAGCGCCACCTGCTGTTTGCTCACTGAGATGGAAGCACATGCTCAGTTCCATCCTTCAACTGCCACCAGCTGCAGCAGAAAGGACACTCCCCTGAGAAAGGACCCACCCCCCTAAACTGACAGCTTGAAATAAATCTAGCAGAACAATTAGAGCAATGAATCGGTATCTCTGGATCCATGTGAGGTACAGGGCTGGTTCTAGCTTTGTTAGGGAGAGGTTGTCACGTACTAGATTATGTATGACTTTAATTTGTTTACATTAATCATGGAATAATCCTTTAAGAATTTTTCTGGTAAGAATAACCTTCTCCTTTTCCCTCCCCGTCAGCTAAATCAACCCATCAGTGTAACAACCCTGCAGAAGGGCACCCCATTTTCATTTCTCCAGCTACACCCCTTTCCTGTTGGGGTTGTGGGCTTTAGAGAAAACTTAGCAAAAACTTAGAATTGTGCATAACCTAAAATTACATATGTTTGAGTAAGTAAATACAGATGTATGGTTCTTCTGATTTGTATTAAATGAGAAGCAGCTATGGCTTCACAACAGTCAAATAAGGTTAATGAAATGACATCATTCGGCAGGAGACAGTAAAGGCTGCTTGGCTTCTATTAAAATAAATCAAAGCTATATGCCTAGTGTTGGCACACACAAGCTATAACTAACTCAGTTTAATGCAATAATGTACTAAAAGAGCACAAAAATAAGGCAGCATGCCAATACGCGTATGCACAGATGACTGAGCTATTAAAGCACAGTGTAACTAACCCAGTGTTCAATAACACGTGATCTAATCTGTTTAATACATGTATCGCGTGTAAACTGTGCTGACCCGCTGCACACTAGATACCAAGTAACAGCTACCCACAACAACGCGGCTGGGCAGTAACATTCTCTGATCCTGTGGCATGGGGTGTAGTATTGTACCTGGGTTTACACAGCCCTGGGATACAGTGAGAGCCGTTGTTCAGTCTTAGAGAGAACGGAACACTTTATGTAAAGCGATTGCATTGCTGACAACAACCAATCACAGGCGGATGTCAAGGGGTTGTGCCAAGAAAAATCTTCTATGTTTTTCAAACCAGCACCTAGATCTGCATCATTTTTCTAATTGCATATATTTAAAAATGTTATAGAGCTACTGAGCTAATCAATGAAATCTATCTGTATAGCGCCACCTGCTGCCTTTTCCTAATATCTCTTTCCACTTTAGTCAGGTGGACGCACATGCTCAGTGCCATCCTTCAACTGCCACCAGCTGAGCTGCCAGCTTGAAATAAATCTGGCAGAGCAATTGGAGCAATGAATGGAGAGATCTCTGGATCCATGTGAGGTACAGGGCTGGTTCTTGTTTTCTTAGAAAGAGATTATCGTGTAGTCAACTCACTATAGCAACTATAACCCTATAACCCCTTTAATTTCTAAGAATGCACTGATTTATTTCTATGGGTAACATGTACATTTTTTAATCAGATTTAAAGGGGGTTTTCAAGGACTTAACTATTAATGTCCTATCGTTCGGGTAGATCTTCCAGTCCCCCCAATTGATGAGCTGTATTCGTGAGCTACGGCCCTGGAACCAGCACTGTACACTGTGTAATGGTCGCGACTGGTTACTGCACTGCTGCTCTCATTATGGGAGTCACAGCCACTACGGGGATAAGTCCTGGAAAACCCCTTTAGTTACAGTGAGAATGGTCACTGTCAATTCAAAGCAGGTATTCACACTGACCAATTACTGATAGATGAGAATGAAAATAGTTGGATCACGTAAAACATTTCACCGCTTGTAATATGATTTAGTCCGCCATGATATACTGAATTTTTAGGCAGCGTTTTATTGTGTGGGTCTTTTTTTTTTAAGGAACCCTATCCATAGTTTTTGTATTGCTTGCAGTATTGGAGGAAGTTTTAGGTCTCAGCAGTCCTGACATAGCCACAGATCAAGAGAAAACCAAGGCAAACAGGGTGCATATTAACAATGGGTTTCAGGGTGCACTAGCGGTTTTTATAGAGTGCTATGCTGTAATATAGTAACGTGGCTGTAAAGCATGTCTGTTTGAGTAAATAATTCTATTTCCATGAAATAAAAATCTGAAGCATCGTTTCTCAGATCTCTGTGCGGTGTCATTCCTCTGTTATTCCTCTGACTAAATTGTTGCCATTTTGCCTTGACAAAGGGCTATGTCCCTACATGGTCTCACAACATCATCACTGATTGAACTGTGTAGGGAATTCTCTGACAACTGGTAACAACCAGGTGTCAATATTCATACATTTCTAGGAGTAATAACAGAGGCACGGCATACCACAGATGCTGCAGAATTGTTACATTATGGTGAATTCAAGCATTTACTAAATCAGACGAGTCTTTACACGGTCTAATTCTCCCTCTCCGCTCCCTCAGAAGCACACCTTTACATGTCAGAAATCAGTAATGCGGATTGTTTATTAGGCAAATAGCGGTGACAAAGCCATTATCTAGGCACCTGAGTGTCACAGAGTGAGCACAAAATGTGCTTGAAAGTGGCCAAACAAGGTCATGCTAGTTCAACTGTAAGGTTACAAGTGATCGAGCAGTGACACAAAAGTATAACTTTTAGCCTGCGGCTGTTTATAGAAATCATGGCTCGATTTAAAGAGCTGACTTAACAGGAAAAATCTCCGAACAAAACACAAACGACAAAAATTCCCCAGCGTGTCAAATGGTTCGTATCCAACTTTCTCACACTTGTCAGGTCCTCAAAAGAATAGATCGGTAAAACTGTCAAATGAATAAATGTTTCACAATGTATTCAAACCAGGCTGAGAACAGAGGAGACATAAGGTTGTACTGGGTATCAGCAGTCAGATACAGAATATACTATATTCATTTACAAACCGGATTCCAAAAAAGTTGGGACACTAAACAAATTGTGAATAAAAACTGAATGCAATGATATGGAGATGGCAAATGTCAATATTTTATTTGTAATAGAACGTAGATGACAGATCAAACGTTTAATCCGAGTAAATGTATCATTTTAAAGGAAAAATACGTTGATTCAAATTTTCACGGTGTCAACAAATCCCAAAAAAGTTGGGACAAGTAGCAATAAGAGGCTGGAAAAAGTAAATTTGAGCATAACGAAGAGCTGGAAGACCAATTAACACTAATTAGGTCAATTGGCAACATGATTGGGTATAAATAGAGCTTCTCAGAGTGGCAATGTCTCTCAGAAGCCAAGATGGGTAGAGGATCACCAATTCCCAGAATGTTGCGCAGAAAGATAGTGGAGCAATATCAGAAAGGCGTTACCCAGCGAAAAATTGCAAAGACTTTGCATCTATCATCATCAACTGTGCATAACATCATCCGAAGATTCAGAGAATCTGGAACAATCTCTGTGCGTAAGGGTCAAGGCCGTAAAACCATACTGGATGCCCGTGATCTCCGGGCCCTTAAACGACACTGCACCACAAACAGGAATGCTACTGTAAAGGAAATCACAGAATGGGCTCAGGAAAACTTCCAGAAACCATTGTCAGTGAACACAATCCACCGTGCCATCTGCCGTTGCCAGCTGAAACTCTACAGTGCAAAGAAGAAGCCATTTCTAAGCAAGATCCACAAGCTCAGGCGTTTTCACTGGACCAGGGATCATTTAAAATGGAGTGTGGCAAAATGGAAGACTGTTCTGTGGTCAGACGAGTCACGATTCAAAGTTATTTTTGGAAATCTGGGATGCCATGTCATCCGGACCAAAGAGGACAAGGACAACCCAAGTTGTTATCAACGCTCAGTTCAGAAGCCTGCATCTCTGATGGTATGGGGTTGCATGAGTGCGTGTGGCATGGGCAGCTTGCATGTCTGGAAAGGCACCATCAATGCAGAAAAATATATTCAGGTTCTAGAACAGCATATGCTCCCATCCAGACGTCATCTCTTTCAGGAAAGACCCTGCATTTTTCAACAAGATAATGCCAGACCACATTCTGCATCAATCACAACATCATGGCTGCGTAGGAGAAGGATCCGGATACTGAAATGGCCAGTCTGCAGTCCAGATCTTTCACCTATAGAGAACATTTCGCGCATCATAAAGAGGAAGGTGCAGCAAAGAAGGCCCAAGACGATTGAACTGGTAGAGGCCTGTATTAGACAAGAATGGGAGAGCATTCCTATTTCTAAACTTGAGAAACTGGTCTCCTCGGTCCCCAGACGTCTGTTGAGTGTTGTAAGAAGAAGGGGAGATGCCACACAGTGGTGAAAATGGCCTTGTCCCAACTTTTGGGGGATTTGTTGACACCATGAAATTCTGATTCAACATATTTTTCCCTTAAAATGGTACATTTTCTCAGTTTAAACTTTTGTTCCGTGATTTATGTTCTATTCTGAATAAAATATTAGAAGTTGGCACCTCCACATCATTGCATTCAGTTTTTATTCACGATTTGTATAGTGTCCCAACTTTTTTGGAATCCGGTTTGTATTTACTGCATAACTTTATTATTAAATAGCCGCTATAAGTACTTTAAACTATTTTGTTTTTTAGTGTATTTTTCCATGGGTCCCAGTTATAGCTTAGGCACAAAAGCTCAGCTCACTCAACCTAGATTATAAGGGCTTGTGCACATTGCTATGTTACAGCTCTCTATGTGCTGCAGGTTGTATGGAGCCGGAAATGCTCCCGTCAAAGATGTCTTTATGGCTCTACTGTAGGCATAAGTAGGTTGTATGAATCTGACAGAAGACAAATGGTGGCAGTATACCACTGGAGTATATATGGCACTCCATGACACCTTAGGTTAGTTTCACATGGCGGTAATACTTCCAAACTTTAGGGTCTGGATTATGGCTGCAACACCACAGTTTTACTATACTGAACTCTGTGATGATGTAGATGGTTCAGTTCAGACCGCGCAGGGTTCAGGTTTTTCATTCTTAATACTTCCCATAACATGAGGCCATATAATGGCCAGATGAAACATGCATGTGTTTAAGGCTGTGTTCACACCATGCCTTTGTAAATCCTCTTGACATGTACACTGATCTGCCCATAGATTTCAATGGCCTAACATATTCCAATAGAATATCCTTTTTTTGTTATATATTTGGCAGATATATTTCATTTGATCCCACAAAAAGTATCATAAGCAAAATAAATTCCATTGTGCCTCAACTGTAATGTGACAGTACCCAATTTCTTTAAGGAAGGCCAACAAAATGTATTCAAGTGATTTTCTAATCTTCAAAAATGATACATGAAATAAGATTAGTCACTAATGTAGTGTTTGTAGCTGATATGCCTCTGTAAACTAGCCTCATATGCAGTCACATGACCATGTGCCCCCCGTTCTGGTTATATCTCCTGCTTGTGTGACATCCCGTATATTGAACATGAGGTTTCTCCCCTCTCCTCCTCCCTGGAGTACATCGTGACACACATCATACCTCTTTTACCACTGCTCTCTGGCTGCTCTCCCCAAACTTCCTGTGTCAGGAGGGACCATGTTTAACATGCTGTGTAGCCGATGCAGTGTCTAGTCTATAAGGGTACAGCTGAGGAATCTGTCAGTACCAGAAGTATGCCGTGTGAATACAGTGAGTAATTACAGCAGTAGCTTGCACCTTTTAAGGGGCATGCATAAATCTGTAAATAGAGATGATGTCTTTTTGAGAGAAGAGTCACCATTGGAACTGTAGCTCTTCACATTGGAAATCTCACCAACAGCAAGCCTTTGCAGCATCAAAACAAAGTTGCTGTAGAGTTGGGCAAGATACACAAAAGAAAAAAAAATACTTCTGAGCTATAGTGGCATAATTTGATGAGCATTCAGACAGATGTAGATACTTTTTCTGTATTTTTACTGAAAGTTGAAAGGGTGAGAGGGGAGACACATCATAGGAACTGTAGCCCTCCACATTGGTAATCTCACCAGCAGCAAGCCCTTGCAGCATCCAAACAAAGTTTTTCACACCTTCTCCGTTGCTGTGACGGGCTCCGCTGTGGTTGGACAGCTCACAGCCAAGGAGAAAGAGATGCCCCCTGAGAAAAGCTGGCATCTCCTCCTCATTGTACTGATGCTATTAGCATACAGGGTGCAAAACCAGAATGGGGGGCACAGCAGGGCAACAAAGCAGCGGAGCTGAAAAAAAATGACAGCAATGGCATCTACTAATAATGCCGAACAGTGCCAGCTACTTATATTGTAATGTCAGGGCCGTTGAAAGGTCCTTTTTAAATAGAAAGAAAATGTTAGAATTATGAGTTTCTGTTATTTAATGGAAAACAGTTCCTGTCTAGCAGTCCGTTGAAGTAAATGAGTGTGCTTGATCTTTTAGGTGGAAAGTTATGAAGTAACAATGCCAGAGTAGAGGTTATGGACGGTGGCAGTATAAATAGATCAGGATCGTAAAAATAAATGAATTACTCTACAGAAAACTACACAGGATAAATCCAAGGTTTAGGAACCACATGAAAATATATGGCAGGGAGATATATGTATACATATGGAATAAAAAAAAACTATTCCAATACTTAAAATTATGGAATAGAAAAGATAATGATAATAGAAAAGATAGAAAAGACTAATTAATTAGTGTAATTTGTGTATTAAAACCATATAGTTAACAGGTAACTGGCAACTGCTATTTTGTATACATTTATGGTGGGGGTTTTTTTTCTGTATTTTATTACGGTACTTTTTTCCACCCAAAATGTATAAATAACCTTATAAATCAGAAGCTAGCTTCTCAGAAATTGATGGGAAAACTGTCTGTGTTAAGTGACCATACACCTATAGTAGCTGCCACGTCGCTGAGTCACTGCCAGTTACCTCTAGCAGCTGCTTATCTCCCTTGAGAACTCAAGAATAGGAATGTAAAAATTCATCATGCCTAATTCTTCTTCTTCTACAACATTTGCCAAATGAACATCAGATGAACATCTAATACACATCAGATGGTTGACCAGCCCTGTTGACCTTCGTCTAATATGTGTGTGGCCACCTTTAGGCTAGGTTCATAAACAGTGTAAACAATAAGCTCTTTAAGTAGACTTTTGATGTGGATTTAGCAAAACTCTGCAATAGACAGGCCATGCTGATTCAGACTGGCCCACAAGGGAACAGGTGAATCCCCTGGTGGGCCCCCAGGCAAGTGTGGACCCCCAGTTCCCTACCCCTTGTATAAGTAGCACCTGACTACTGCACTACATATGAGTAGGCAGCTTATAGAATCTCAACCAGCCTATGTGTCCATATAAAAAACTGGGTAGTTCATTATTATAGATTAATCGGGTGGATGAACAAATATTTTCAGTTGAACATTGTGATTTGCCTATGTCAGTTTGCCTCACAGTATCTTCTGTCACCTTACAGCCTTTGCCACTTCAATATTTTAATTTTTTTATTGCATTATTATTAATAATTGTTGTTGTATGCCCTGTAGCAGTTTTTTGTGTAGTATAATCATGCCTTCCTGTGACTACTTCTGTACAATGTAACTTTATGTCCTCACATAATAGTTACCTAGACAGGATGTCATACGGAAAGTTACTAGGCAGCTTTTCTGCTTGTTATATTTTTTTAGATTTCAAAAGTTATTGGAGATACATGGATATCATGCTCATGGAGTTGGAATTTGAATATATTAAGACTAGCATTTCTGATGCCACTCTTAATAAGAAAGTATGCTGACGTACAATGTCCTAACATTATTAAAAGGACATAATTTTGGCACCTCCTTGGGAGATCCATGCACTAGAAATTGAAACCTATACCAACATGGAGCTGGCATGGATTTCTGGTGTCATGTCCACCAATTTTCTGTGCACATATAAGTAAATGTGATGGGTTGTTGAGGTCCCGCTCCCCTCCCACCCACTTTTTGTCACAGTGGTGAGACGTTTAGAAAACCCCAAATGCCAGAAGTCAGAAAATCTGTGACTTTTCTATGTTTTATCGCAGTATTTTGTTACATTTACCCCATAGACATTTTAAGAATATATACCCAATATGGTCACCAAATGGGTCATCACTGAACTCAGTAGAGCGCCAGGCCAAGTTGGATTACATATATTTGGAAGCACATATTTAAAGAGCAATGATTACCCAAATTTTGGGGAATACAATATCTCCCCAAATCCAGGCCTAGGCCTCTCAGGCAATTAAGCCAGTACTCTCTGTTCTGCACCGATGATGGGCAATTACCCCGAAACTGCTTTCTGCAGGTAAGGTGCTGGATTAATTATTATCCAAGTCATGTCAAGGCCTTTTAAAAGGTCGAACATTGACTTAGCATTAGAGGGAGAGCTTGTTAAGAGCTCATTTGCATACCCTCTTTCCAAGATTACCCAAATAAACAATGAAATGGTATGGCTCTTCGTGTTGGAATGCGAAATGATAAAATTAATATATGAGACATTCCATAAAAAGTGACTTATGCAGGAAATTGCAACACATGAGTATATACACTTAGCTTAGGCACTTGGGAAACTTCAGGTGAGTTGTGAGAGCGGTGGTCTACATGTGGAATCTGATTAAAGTGATAGGGTTGGTGAGAGAGAAGCTATCAAATGTGTAAATGAGTCAATGGTTTGATATCAGTAGAAAATGTTTGTAGTCTCAAGATAACTGATCTAACAAGATCTTAAGATGATCTTCAAAATATATTTGACTTTCTTAAATATACCCAGTCATCAAAATATTAGGCAGAACTTTGAATTTGCTATGTATGGATTTATACTGGTGCTACATGGCAGTCTTGGCCACAACACCTGTCATGCGACCGAAGAATGATGTGTAGCAGTGCAGTCATTCAACTGAATGGGGTCATAGCACGACTTACAAGTTGCTGAAACCTAAGAATCGCAATACTGCTGGACCCAAGGGCGTAACTATAGGGGAAGCGTCTGCTTTCGGGCCCAAACTCAGAAGGGGCCCAACCATGAGGAGAACTAAAAGATTTTATTGTCAGAGCCCCTCAACATTATTATAAAATGACATTATATACAAAGACACTGTAGGAAATGGACAGAGCTGCTGTCGGGCCTCATCTGAGAGAGCGATCTTAACTAGCCACAGGGGTGGCTGTTGCACGGGAGGAGGGAGTTATGAAGAAGTTGCTGGGGGTGCCCCGTTCAAAATTTTTGCTGTGGGGCCCAGTCATTTCTAGCTACACCACTGCTGCGACCCCATTCACTTTAATCGCTACATAACAATCTTTGGTCACACAATAGGTGTCGCAGCCAAGATTTCCATGTAGCCCCAGCTTAAATCCATGTATAACAAATTCAATGTTCTGCCAAGATTGCCGTGTAGCCCCATTCTTAAGCAACAGTATCCATGTAACATTTTGGTATGGATCTTATTAAACTTTTATCCTTTACATGGTACAAGGAGGCAGGCTCGGACTGGCCCACGAGGAACAGGTGATTCTCTGGTGGGCCGCTGAGCAAGATGGGCCCTTAGTTTCCCACCAACTGCACAAGAGGCACAAGATACAGTTGACTGATTGAACTAGATAAACACAAGCAGCGCACAACACCTCAACCAACCTATGGTCATACAAAAAACTGGGTAGATTATTTTTCAAACTACCTAGTTTATTATTATACATGCATCGGGTGGTGGAGAAGACTTCTTGGAACAGAGGTAGTCCAGCCAGTATTCTCTTTCCCTAGGGACCCACCTTCTCAAGGTCACTGCGGAGACCCTCTGCAAGGAGGATGCACATATCGTATTTTATGGATCACATGTATAAAAACTAGTGCAGATGAAGACTGCACCTGAAAATGAATACCTATAATATGACTGGTCTCTGTAAGCAGCTTCTCCACTCTTTGTCCACACTCATTTTTATTTATGAGGCCCTAGGTGTTTTACTCATGGAAATGCTTGGGGAATTTTGGAAAGATTGAGGTGATCTTGACTCTTCTGCTGCCAAAGTCACAATATGACTCAATTTCCTTACTACATCACCTACTTACAACATGAAAACCTCCAATATTCTCAGAATTACAGGACTGTGAGGTGCCCATATGAGGAGACTAGCTAAACGTGGCAATTATCCTGATGTATTATATCACCCAGTCATACCACACAGAAGTGCCTAGCCTAGATGTAGACTGGAATAGTGACCAGTCCCTCAGTAACCCACTGGCACACTATCCAGTCCTTTGTGACCAATACCCAGGAATGGAAAACACAATGGGCCAGATTTATCATTACTCTGACAGCTCACTCCACTTTCACATATGGCTAAAGTCAGTTTTAGCCAAGTTAGATTTATGATTGGCCCTTTAAGACTGTAATAAATGTGGTTTGACGGTAGCAGTTTATCCGTCAGTAAGCAGCTTTACAAAAGTCGCACATCTTTACGAAAAAGTTGCACGTTTTTATGAAAAAGTCGCATGTTCTATTAAAAAGTCTCATAGCATGGTCCTCACTGGAGTGAAATTGCGACTTTTTTGCGACTTTTTTAATAGTCCCAATAGTAAATCTCTCTAGAGATTCATTTACATAAGAAAACATGCCCACTTTCAGAAAACTGGCGAGCATAGTGCAGAGCAGAAAAAAGTCGCAAATTTGTGCGCAGTTTTAGCATTTGGGACTTTTTGGGGACTTTTTCACTCCATTATTCTGATCTGAGCTAATGATAAATCTGGCCCAATAAGTGTATCACAGACTGATCTAGAAACATTTATCTTGGGTCTACAGAAGAAATCCTTAATTCTAATACTCAATATATAGTGATTTTTCACATTTACGTAGCAGAGCATGTAGATTGTAGTGTGTCTGGTCATGA
Organism: Bufo gargarizans; assembly: GCF_014858855.1. Lineage (NCBI taxonomy): Eukaryota > Metazoa > Chordata > Amphibia > Anura > Bufonidae > Bufo > Bufo gargarizans. Next base: position 141,682,676 of record NC_058084.1, read on the forward strand.
TGTGATGTGTAATTTCTTGCATGTCTCTGGTACATCCATGTGAACATATCCTAATACTCTTGAAATCATTGCGATCGTGCTGACTATAAGTTATAATGATGGAAGACTATTGCTTCCTTTGAGGTAGATTGCAAGGTTTTTATATCCTATACCTTTACTCACAGTATTTTGTCACTTTCAAGGCACTTTAATGGACTACTAAACCTAAATAGACCTATACGCTTATTGTGTTAACGTATTAGTTGTACAGTATATATTTGTTAATATGGGACTTTCATGTGAATATCCACATTTAAAAACCTTTTTAGAATTTTTTGTATTATTAAGGGTGTATTCACACGACCGTATAAATGGATCTGCATCCGTTCCGTGGCTCCGCATAGAAATATGGAGCATGTCCTATTCTTGTCCACGGTTGCGGACAAGAATTGGCATTCTCTATATAGCGCCAGCCATGAGCGGTCTGCAATTTGCAGGCCGCAAAACACTTACGGTCGTGTTAATGCACCCTTATCTTGCACTGATCATATGCTATCCAGATCCTAGGCATTCAATATTCTGGAGGCCCCAGAGCTGAAATCTTTTAGCAGCCCTTGCTGGTTCAATGTCTTCAGAGATTATTTTTATGACTTGTAGTTTTTAAGGATGCATTCACACGACCGTATAAATGGATCCGCATCTGTTCCGCAGTTTTGCCGGTTTTTCAATGGGGCCACAAAAGATGTGGACAGCACACTGTGTGCTGTCCGCATCCGTTGTTCCGTTCCACGGCCCCGCAAAAAACATGGAGCATGTCCTATTCTTGTCCGCTGTTCTCTGTACAGCGCCGGCCATGTGCGTCCCGCAAAATGCAGACCGCACGTGCCCGGTATCCGTGTTTTACGGATACACAATTTGCAGACTGCAAAACACTTACTGTCGTGTGAATGCACCCTAAACCAGACGATTTACAGCACGTGACTTTGGAAAAAGCGACTATACTGTATGCAAATATCAGCCGAACGCGTGAATCAGCAGACATTCTGATCTATACTGCAAGAATGTACCCCTTGTGTCGGGGAGAAAGCTTTCCACCAAACAAGTTGTTCAGTTGTCAGCTGTCTCGTGTATGGCCAGCTTTTCTATCCCAGAATTATTTCAGAAATTTAGAAAAGCTCTTAGCGCAACGTTTGCTGACAAACTTGTTGACTGTTTCCAATATCAGGCAGCAAAACTTTTAAAGCCAGATGTAACTGAGGGTCAGACCAAGATATGTAATGAAAGCGAGAGTTACCAAAATGTGTATGTACAATAGTATCTGTACATAAACTGATGTTCAAGGTGACCCATTAAAGATGCGTTAACTGTGACTTTAGTAGTCTGTGGGATTTCCTGAATGGTTGGCCATATGTAAAACTGTTACTGTATGATTTTTCCGTGTGTGCATGTGCAAGGCTTAAACTGCAGCATCACATAGATGACGCATATCATAAAATACCCCAACTAATCATATAAAGTTTGCCAAATATTCACTTCCAAGAAAAGTATCTTAACCCAATGAGGAATTTGGTGACTTATTATACAGTATTACATTATATACTTCCCTTTGCTATATTTGAGGAATGTCACGCAACTCTAGAAATGTAGGATGCCATGTGTCAGACATGAGAACTGGACTTCTTATGTTAGTGCATATAATCTGTTCACACATTTCTTACGTTATAGCGAGATTCAGTTCGTTTTCTATGTATTTACTAGTGTCAAAGTGAATATAGTCTAAGATATATACAGAATTTCTATGTATCCTATGAGTCATTATAATAATGATGAAAAGTCACCTATTAAAATGTAATACATGACTTTACTTTTCACTTGAGGTATAGTAAACGGCCACCACACACTATTAGAACAACGTTCCCATGACCGTAATGTTTTCTGTCCAGTTATTTGGCCCAGCAAACAGGAAATGTGGACAGGTTTCACAACTTCCGTCATTCAGGTGTTTTCTCAATATCCCTCATAAAAGTCTGCATTCTGTATCATATTACTTCAACACATACTGGAGGCCATGAGTTTGTATTCTCCATTTCTTCTTGCCTATATAGGCTGTGTTCGCACCACATTTTTGGCCTTTGTTTATTGTATACATTCAGTAAAGGCTTATACCAATTTATACTGCAGTGCCATCATTTGGAAAAATGTGTTCGTATGAATGGCATTTATATTTTTTTAAAGGGAAGGTGTCATCAAAAAATGATCTATAGTTTTTATGTTAAATGTATTTTTAAATATTACAATTTACCTCACTATCTATATATTTTTTTTTAAATCCTAAAATCCTACATATTGTTACCATAGAAAAGGTACCAATAACTAATGATAAGTACAAATCATTTTCGCACTGGCCACTAAGCCTAATAATAATAGCCACTTAATTTCCTCTTAAAAGGAACAAAACATGATAAAAGTTAAGGTCCCACATTTACTTGTGTGAGTGCACCTAGGTTTGGAGAAACGATCTGCACCTAGCAAGAAATGGAGAGTGGCTTCAGGAGAAAGGGGTGAAGCTCAGTGGGAATTGGGCGTGGCTTAAGATGTGACTTTTGTGCCCAAATTACGCCACAATTCTGGTGTAAAATTCTGTCACAAAGTAAGCCAACCAAAGCCAACCAAGTACAGTACAGACCAAAAGTTTGGACACACCTTCTCATTCAAAGAGTTTTCTTTATTTTCATGACTACGAAAATTGTAGATTCACACTGAAGGCATCAAAACTATGAATGAACACATGTGGAATTATATTCATAACAAAAAAGTGTGAAACAACTGAAAATATGTCATATTCTAGGTTCTTCAAAGTAGCCACCTTTTGCTTTGCACACTCTTGGCATTCTCTTGATGAGCTTCAAGAGGTAGTCACCTTAAATGGTCTTCCAACAGTCTTGAAGTAGTTCCCAGAGATGCTTAGCACTTGTTGGCCCTTTTGCCTTCACTCTGCGGTCCAGCTCACCCCAAACCAGGTCCGGTGACTGTGGAGGCCAGGTCATCTGGCGCAGCACCCCATCACTCTCCTTCATGGTCAAATAGCCCTTACACAGCCTGGAGGTGTGTTTGGGGTTATTGTCCTGTTAAAAAATAAATGATGGTCCAACTAAACGCAAACCGGATGGATTAGCATGCCGCTGCAAGATGCTGTGGTAGCCATGCTGGTTCAGTATGCCTTCAATTTTGAACAAATCCCCAACAGTGTCACCAGCAAAGCACCCCCACACCATCACACCTCCTCCATGCTTCACGGTGGGAACCAGGCATGTAGAGTCCATCTGTTCACCTTTTCTGCGTCGCACAAAGACACGGTGGTTGGAAACAAAGATTTAAAATTTGGACTCATCAGACCAAAGCACAGATTTCCACTGGTCTAATGTCCATTCCTTGTGTTCTTTAGCCCAAACAAGTCTCTTCTGCTTGTTGCCTGTCCTTAGCAGTGGTTTCCTAGCAGATATTCTACCATGAAGGCCTGATTCACACAGTCTCCTCTTAACAGTTGGTCTAGAGATGTGTCTGCTGCTAGAACTCTGTGTGGCATTGACCTGGTCTCTAATCTGAGCTGCTGTTAACCTGCGATTTCTGAGGCTGGTGACTCAGATTAACTTATCCTCCGCAGCACAGGTGACTCTTGGTCTTCCTTTCCTGGGGCGGTCCGCATGTGAGCCAGTTTCTTTGTAGCGCTTGATGGTTTTTGTGACTGCACTTGGGGACACTTTCAAAGTTTTCCCAATTTTTCGGACTGACTGACCTTCATTTCTTAAAGTAATGATGGCCACTCGTTTTTCTTTACTTAGCTGCTTTTTTCTTGCCATAATACAAATTCTAACAGTCTATTCAGTAGGACTATCAGCTGTGTATCCACCTGACTTCTCCACAAGGCAACTGATGGTCGCAACCCCATTTATAAGGCAAGAAATCCCACTTATTAAACCTGACAGGGCACACCTGTGAAGTGAAAACCATTTCAGGTGACTACCTCTTGAAGCTCATCAAGAGAATGCCAAGAGTGTGCAAAGCAGTAATCAAAGCAAAAGGTGGCTACTTTGAAGAACCTAGAATATGACATATTTTCAGTTGTTTCACACTTTTTTGTTATGTATATAATTCCACATGTGTTAATTCATAGTTTTGATGCCTTCAGTGTGAATCTACAATTTTCGTAGTCATGAAAATAAAGAAAACTCTTTGAATGAGAAGGTGTGTCCAAACTTTTGGTCTGTACTGTATATTTTATTATTATTCACAATCTTATTTTATTATAACGTTCCCCTGAAGATAAGCTAATCACAGTGTTCAGTCCCCTGTAGCACCACAAGTAAAGTATTACACAGGTCCCAATGGGCTGCCTGGGTTATGCAAGGGCCTGGCAGGTTCTCCAGATTAAGAGACGCTCCCAAACAGGGGACTCTCATCAAGTAAAAATTTCCAAGAATAATTTAAAATTGGTTTTCTAAACCAGGCATGCTCAACCTGCGGCCATCCAGCTGTTGCAAAACTACAACTCCCATCATGCCCTACTGTAGGCTGGGAGTTATAGTTTTGCAACAGCTGGTGCGCCGCAGGTTAGGCATCCCTGTTCTAAACACCCAAACAACCCCTTAAAAAACAAAAAGAAATATGCCTGAAGTGCATGGGACAAATGTGGTGTAAAAAAAGTCTAATATTCCAAAAGAGACCACGAAAATGCATGTCATGTCTCAATTGCTTCTTCGAGTCTATCCTTTTGAAGTAGTCTAAAATATAAAGTGCCAAGGTACTAGATCACATCACTTGTGGGCCTCTGTTTTAGATGATATTAAATTGATTGCTTCTACAGTATATCAAAACTAAACAGATAAAAACCTAGTTAGATACTGGCTACATACATTGATATACTTATTCCAAAGTTATAGCAAAATTGTGCTCTCTTACAGTAGTAATTACAATAACACCACCTTACAAAACTGAATGAGATAGGGTTGAGAAATGTATTGGAGGATCCAAGATAGTTATCAGTGGAAGCCCAACTTTCCAGGTAGTTTGTTAAGAGCAGTAAGTAAAAACCGTAGACCTTGTCAGATCGGCATCTGAAGTGAAATGTTTTACAATCGGCAAATGATTCATCTTGTAGGGAAAATATTAAAATATTACCTGAGAATGAACACCCCACCAAAAAGATAAAAATAATTACACGTAATAAGTTAAAGGGTTTATTGTGTCCTAGTTTTGAAGGATGGCAGAGGTTCCTTTGCAGTTTTTGTTGCTGTTTTTTGTAGTGAATACCAGGTTCAGTGGTGTTTTCTGTGCTTCCTTAATTTTCTTGGTAGCACCTCCTAGAATGTGCAAGTAAATTGATGATTGCGCTTTACACCGAAATATACCGCAAGCCTATTTTTTTTTGTTCAACAGAATAAAATGCCATTGCAAACAATTCATTTCGGCCATACTGAGATCCAGTCAACCGGTGTGGCACAGAGGAATGAGCCTTGTTCTATATGTGCTCAACTGGTTATAAAATCCCTATAGTTGTATTCTGATAATATAGGAAAAATGTAACAACTCAAAGTTGGAATTTATTCTATACAGCAAAAAGGCTCTGGTATAGGTCACGTACCTTTTTATCATTAGAGTCCATCTGTTTCCAGTTATTGGCCTTCAACTGATGAAGTTCATCAAATTTCATACTGATGTTCTCTATTGACAACTGTAGCATATCCCAGAACCCAGCTAAATCCTGAGAAGTAGGCCTTGGATGTGCATTGGGGTTCTGCCAAAGATAAACACAATTTGATTATGTTTGGTACATTTCTATGGCATCTCTGTTGCTATGTACTGCTAAAATGGGCAGTGATATATAATTCTAAAAAAAAGTTTCATAGAAAAAAAATCATACAACAGGGTCCAATTAGATTAAAGGGGTTGTCCCATCAGGACATGCCTTTTACATATATGCCCTGATAGGATATATGATTTGAGTAAGGGACCCTATCACAAAGTGGCTCCTCACTCAGAGCTCTCTCTAAGAGCCAGAATACCAAGGTAAACCCAACTTGTCCATTCATTAGATGGTCTGTCATTAATAAGGCCAGGAACAGCTTCATCTGACTATAACAGATGATAACCAGGTGGTAGAGACGTGAGGCCTACAACAATCGGCATAAGAGAAACCCTTTATATACAGACAACCGGAGATGGGAACTCAGTACTGGACCTGGAATGCTCTGAAGAGGAGACCTTCTGACCATTGGTTCCTGGTCTCAGTCTCTTTAACATTTATATTTTACAGTGTCATGGCTGCTAATACATCTCTCTCCATTGCAAGTATTGTCTGCTAAGGCTACTTTCACATCTGCGTTTTTAACTCTAGCAGGCTGTTCCAGCCAAAGAACAGCCTACCAGATTTCACTGTAGTAGTAGTCAATGGTGTCCAGCGGTGAACAGCAGAATCTGGTTATGCCGGCTATGAAATCTGGGAAGCTGTTCCTCTGCCATAACAGAATGTGGTATTTAAAAACACAGATGTTAAAATTATCCTAAGTAGAGTAACCTAAAGTATGAAAGTAATTGTTTTTGGCACAAGAATGCTACAGTTCAGCAGATACTGTAGACTCCGAAATCTCTGTATGAACAAGAATTTGCAGTCCTAATTCAAGAAGAGAGTATGTTGCATGACCTAGGTCGTAGTGTAAATAGGATCATTTGCCTATTTTAAAGTGGTTCTTCCACCATATTTTGTCTGTGGTACTTTTCTGCCTGAGATCATGAGGAATTGGACCGGACATTTGCTGTATCTGTTATTACAGCAGGATTTCATGGAGTTCGGCACTTAGAAGCAGGAAATGAAATTTTTATCAAATCGTGTGATTATGGAAGGCAAACCTTGAGTTCGGCATCTGTACAATGCATGCTGTGCATGCTTAGCAGTTGTCTTTGGACCTTAGTAGTATGCCTACTGATATATGTTCAAGGTGAACATTTTCCAAATAAAATGACAAATTGGGAAGAGACACAACTATGACCCAATGTTTTTCTCAGAATTAAGAGAACCATTACTGGACATGGTAAAATGTCATCTAGGACTGCAGGACGTTCCTATTGACTTGTCTATGTCTTCAAACCTTATGCTCTAACTCGAGTATTTCCTTCATCCTGTAACTAACAATGTAACTGGCAAAGCATAATCCATCGCCCAGCTCACTAAGGTGCCCGTGGGAAGAAAGACAACCATTCCAAAAATGTAAACTGAAGCTGGAGTCATTGCTAAGCTGCTGCACTATTTTTTTTTCATTTGAAAATCATATATGACAGATGTGAGGCGAGGAAGAGTAATTCCAGCAATTACTCAGATTTAGGTCATCAGAAGTGCTAACACCTAATAACTAGAGAGGCATGTTATATCAGTGCATTGGTGCAATACAATCGCTCATGCTAGCACTGGAGTAAGCATGTCTGGGCAAATGTAACTATGAAAACACAGCCAATGGGCTGTATGCAGTAGAAGTCATTGATGTTTGCCCAGGGAATTGTAATGAGTGGGATTAGAAACAGGAAAACTCTCTGTAATTGTAGAGCATGTTCTACCAGACACAATGAAGGGTGCAGAAACTTCTCAAAGAATAAGCATGCTGCTTGAATTTATCCACATTTGTAGTATTTTTTTTTCTTCAAAATTCAATACATATGGGAAGCAATAAATTGGTCATGTTATGGTGTAGGATATAGGTTTTACATACCAGGTTTTCCTCGCACAGCTCTCTAAACTGGTAGAATTTCTGTGACATCAGGAGCTGGGCGCAGCCGACCGCACTACGAATCTTCTCTAAGACTACAAGAATACAGAGAACAGCTTAATATCATCTGTTGAAAAAGGACTGTATGCTAAACGTACAGCAGTTGTAATAATCAGCTCGCCGTCTGCTCAGACTGTATGGGATCTTTGTTTTTGTAGCGGGTGCAAGCAGTAGACAAGTCAGACCAGCAGCCGGGAATAGCAATGTGAAGAGAACTTCTTTTGAAGAGCTCCAGCATTTCAATTTTTTTTTTAAAAACAATTATTCTATTTGCAAAATGTTAAAAGCATCGGTATAAGGCCCCACGCGTTTCGAACCAAGGTCGGTTCTTGATCATAGGTTCTTAATCATAGAATTTTTATGTTAAAGAATCAACCTTGGCTCCAAACTCTTAAGCCGTTCCTTGGGGTGCACAGTCATGTTTTTAACATGTTTAAAATAAAGTAATTGTTTTTTACCTTTTTTGGGGGTTTTGGAGTGCTGGATCTTTTCCCAAAAAGTTTCCTTCATATTGCTATTCCCAGATGCTGGTCTGGTTCGAAAGTGTATGCCTTGATTAGCAACTGATCTCGGTTTAAAATGCCCAAGTGCATACTGACCTCGGTCTGAAACACGGAAGGGGTTCTTTGGGGTGCAGATACTCATGTTTTTAACATGTTGGACATAATATAATTGTTTTTAACCTTCTTTGGAGTGCTGAAACTCTTCCTGAAAAAGTTTAGTTTATACTAATATGATCCCCACCACGGGCGATGTGATTAAGAATATTCTTTCTTAATTCCTGTTATCTATATGAACAATGACAATTTGTGTACAGCACAACAGAATATGTCGGTGCTATATAAGTAATAAGACACTACTAAATAGCACAAGCTAATGGCACACACTACTTTCCTGCTGTGGAATCTTTACTATTGTATGTAGTCTGCACCATAAATGAAAGTGCACCTGTAGACCCACTAAGGAACCCCTTCCTTCTTCTATAGCAGCAATTAGATTAAAGAAGGGCGTAATTGGTTCCTTACTTTGTGAACTGCAGAGGATAACAGCAGAAAAGGAATGGTATCTGGTTAAGCATTGTCAGTAAATCTGCCTGGCTGTGCTGTTACTAGGAAGCTAATAATGTCAAGAATGCTTTTATCTTGGCAAGTCTGAACTGACTGCTGTGCTTTCAAAAGACAGACAGAAGACTCTTCAGTCTCCAAGCAAGGAAAGGTGAGAGCCTCATCTTCTGACGTCTGAGACTCGACTGGTCAGTAACTTTATATATGAGTCTTTATTGTGCTGTCAGTCATTAGTTGTTATATATCTAAAAATATAAATGTAAAAAAAAAAATATTGTGATAAATCAGCAAATGTGTATCAAATATTTTATGAACTAAGTGAACATAAAGTCATCTCCCAAAGTGATACACAATGATGCATCTCTAGTCCTTGCCTTGCTCACTTCCACGTACAGTGCGGTTTGTGTTTCGAGTTTATCAAGCAGTTGAGCTGCCAGTGAGATAATGGCACACAGATCCCCGCAGTGTTACAGGCTGTTGTCAAGTTGTAATGAGCTAGCTCCATGAAGCAGCTGTTTCACACAAGGGCTGCTTTGTCCTACAAAGGCCTGGATCACTTTACCGGGGAGTGGCCAGGCTTCATGTTAGCTACAGCAGTTCAAGGGAAATAGATTCAATACAATGCAGATCTTCTGGAGTGAGACCCTCCAGTAAAACTAGACTCTGGTGAGCTGTACAGGTGACTTCAATACAACATCTGGTGCAACACAAGTTACATGATGTTTACAACCTCATGTTAACTCCCAAAACTTGGGCAACATCTGTGTTTTACCCAGCGTGGGGGTAGGACGTGTTAGGAAATGATGGAGTCATTCGGTAACTGTCATAGGAATGCCTGCTCCCTACTGTGTACTTTCGTGCTAATAGTTGCTTCCATAACGCAAGTGCTTCGAGGAATCTGAAGTTCTCACCCACACTCTCTGAGATCGGCACTAGACAGATTTTGTTCTACTTTCTGATTTATATACCTTTTCTTAGATTACTCCATCCTACTTTACTGCTTACTTAAGGCTACTTTCACACTAGCGTTTAAGTTTTCCGGTATTAAGATAGGGGCTCAATACCGAAAAAAAAACGCTTCAGTTTTGTCCTCATTCATTGTCAATGGGGACAAAATTGAACTGAACAGAACGGAATGCTCCAAAATGCCTTCTGTTCCGTTTAGTTGCGTTCCCAGACCGTAGAGAAAACCGCAACATGTTGTATTTTGCTTCTGTCCTGGAAAAACTGATCAAATCCGTCATGACCCCCAATGCAAGTCAATGGGGACCGATCCGTTTTCTCTGTCACAATCTGCCACAATAGAAAACGGATCCATCCTCCATTGACTTTCAATGGAGTTAATGACGGATCCGTCTTGGCAATGTTAAAGATAATACAACCGGATCCGTTCATAACGGATGCAGACGGTTGTATTATCAGCAACGGAAACGTTTTTGCTGAACCCTGCCGGATCCAGTAAAAACGCAAGTGTGAAAGTAGCCTTAGCCTGACTACACATATTACTTAGCTGCCTGTTGCTATTACACTTTTTTTTAATCATATTCTTAATTTTTACGTTCAAACATAAAAGGTCTTCTATTATCAAAAATGACAGGCAAAATAAGTAACATACAGAAAAACTATACTTTTTTAAAATTGGTAAAACTTGTTAAAAAGCAACCACCAAATGTAAAACTGGCTCTTAATATTTCCTAATATTAGCAAATTAGGTGTTACGTTGAGACACCTTCTGGGTAAAAAAATGTTAACTGGGGAATGAACCCGAACATGATGCCCTCCTTTTCATCTGCAGATTTCCTGATTCCTGGGCTCCTCTTCTGTTCCCCGATTCTCAGACTACCTGAGACACGCTGTGCATTTGCTAGTCCAAGACACTTCCTGCTGCCCCCAGACTGGCCACAACTGCTCATGTGAGTAATGCTGGGAAATCCAAGAGCAAGGCTGGACAAGCAGGAAGTGTCTTGGACTATTGATGTTGACTTTCCATCAGGTAGTCTGAGAAATGGTGCGACCATCCAGAATGACAGAAGAGGGACCCAGGAATCTGTGGATCTGCAGCTGAAAAGTCTTCTGTTTGTCACAGCCAGGAAGAAGGTGATTTTTTTCCCCCTGTTCTTTGTGATTGGACCGCGCTACAGCCAGGGAGAAGGAGACGTTCATTGAGAAACCTTGGCGTCTCCTCCTCCCTGTACCGATGCTATTAATTAGCATACCAGATGGGAGAATTCAACAGGGGCACAGCGGGGGCGAACGGAGCGGCGCCCAGGAAAAATAGTAAGAACTATTATATCCCTGCTTTATGCCCTACATAACCTGCTACTTATCTTATAATGTCTGGACCCATGAAAGGTCCTCCTTAACATAAATTGTATTCAACCAAGATTTCATTTTCGGAATATGTTGTAGATTATTTTGGCTAAAGCTCTATCTCCTGGCTAGTTTAACATTTAAAATCTATTGATAAAAACTTGAAAATACTTGATCAGTACAGCTTTGGTACCTTAACCACTGCTGCCCACTGTTCTGGACCTCTCTGCTCATGGTGATGTCTTGTTACATTGTAATATACAGGAATAGCAGGCAGGGGCAGCTCAGGTATGATGTAGCATTGATAAGGTATATTATAAAAAGAAATGTATTTTTACATTTTAACCCCTTAGAAAGTCATTATTAGAACTCAGAAACTCAATTTAACAAAATCCAAAATGGTGAATGCTGCTTCTCACTGACTGTAAACCCCGGCAACAAACCTTCATGTACAATGTTAGTGTACACTCGACCTCAGCCGAACTAAATGTGATTCTGTCCTAGGGGACCACCCAGTGGAAAGAGGTAAAATATCTTCTAGTGTAATATGATAAATAAATCTTGTCCTGCACAAGTTCCTGAGTTTTGCTGCGGTCAGACCATATGTTTTTAAGCAAATGTCTTTTTTTTATTTTTATGAAATGCTTTAACGCCTGTCGTGTAACGGGAATGGAAAGAACGCAATGAAGAGTAAATGTCTTTCAGCTATGTGAAAACTACATAGTGGATTTAAAGACAGATTGCTTACATATGTATCCAGTTACATCCAGACACCCATTTGACACAAGGCATAACATAAGCACCAGATCCATAGTCCCGAGATAATGTTTTATGCATGCTAAATCTATATATATACACACACACACACACACAGTATATATATATATATATATATATATATACACACACACACACACACACACAGTATATATACAGTACAGACCAAAAGTTTGGACACACCTTCTCATTCAAAGAGTTTTCTTTATTTTCATGACTATGAAAATTGTAGATTCACACTGAAGGCATCAAAACTATGAATTAACACATGTGGAACAACTGAAAATATGTCATATTCTAGGTTCTTCAAAGTAGCCACCTTTTGCTTTGATTACTGCTTTGCACACTCTTGGCATTCTCTTGATGAGCTTCAAGAGGTAGTCACCTGAAATGGTCTTCCAACAGTCTTGAAGGAGTTCCCAGAGATGCTTAGTACTTGTTGGCCCTTTTGCCTTCACTCTGCGGTCCAGCTCACCCCAAACCATCTCAATAGGGTTCAGGTCCGGTGACTGTGGAGGCCAGGTCATCTGGCGCAGCACCCCATCACTCTCCTTCATGGTCAAAAAGCCCTTACACAGTCTGGAGGTGTGTTTGGGGTCATTGTCCTGTTGAAAAATAAATGATGGTCCAACTAAACGCAAACCGGATGGAATAGCATGCCGATGCAAGATGCTGTGGTAGCCATGCTGGTTCAGTATGCCTTCAATTTTGAATAAATCCCCAACAGTGTCACCAGCAAAGCACCCCCACACCATCACACCTCCTCCTCCATGCTTCACGGTGGGAACCAGGCATGTAGAGTCCATCCGTTCACCTTTTTTGCGTCGCACAAAGACACGGTGGTTGGAACCAAATATCTCAAATTTGGACTCATCAGACCAAAGCACAGATTTCCACTGGTCTAATGTCCATTCCTTGTGTTCTTTACACCAAACAAGTCTCTTCTGCTTGTTGCCTGTCTGTAGCAGTGGTTTCCTAGCAGATATTCTACCATGAAGGCCTGATTCACACAGTCTCCTCTTAACAGTTGGTCTAGAGATGTGTCTGCTGCTAGAACTCTGTGTGGCATTGACCTGGTCTCTAATCTGAGCTGCTGTTAACCTGCGATTTCTGAGGCTGGTGACTCGGATGAACCTATCCTCCGCAGCAGAGGTGACTCTTGGTCTTCCTTTTCTGGGGCGGTCCGCATGTGAGCCAGTTTCTTTGTAGCGCTTGATGGTTTTTGTGACTGCACTTGGGGACACTTTCAAAGTGTTCCCAATTTTTCGGACTGACTGACCTTCATTTCTTAAAGTAATGATGGCCACTCGTTTTTCTTTACTTAGCTGCTTTTTTCTTGCCATAATACAAATTCTAACCGTCTATTCAGTAGGACTATCAGCTGTGTATCCACCTGACTTCTCCACAACGCAACTGATGGTCCTGAACCCCATTTATAAGGCAAGAAATCCCACTTATTAAACCTGACAGGGCACACCTGTGAAGTGAAAACCATTTCAGGTGACTACCTCTTGAAGCTCATCAAGAGAATGCCAAGAGTGTGCAAAGCAGTAATCAAAGCAAAAGGTGGCTACTTTGAAGAAACTAGAATGACATATTTTCAGTTGTTTCACACTTTTTTGTTATGTATATAATTCCACATGTGTTAATTCATAGTTTATATGCCTTTAGTGTGAATCTACAATTTTCATAGTCATGAAAATAAAGAAAACTCTTTGAATGAGAAGGTGTGTCCAAACTTTTGCTCTGTACTGAATATATATATATATATATATATATATATATGTATATATACATGACTGGCCCTACATTGTTAACCATGAGCTTTAGGTATAACTCGAATACATCACACACCTAGGACTGAAACACATAAATATAACTGGTCATAGTTGACTTGGCCAAAAGTTTCGTCCAGGGCTAGTTATGTAGGATGTAAGGCTTGAGGTGACAGATGGAGCTGCAGTGATGTAGGACAAGCAGAACGGAATTCCATTAGTAGGAAACAGGCAATGGTGTCAGAGGGCAGTGATAATGATCAGGGCAGAAAAGACAGGGGGAAGGAGACTTCTGGGACACATGTGGAGATGAAGTGTCAGCTTCTGACAGAGCGGAAAGTCATGGTAAGGAGAGTTGTAGTTGACCAGGTTTGGCTACTTTCACAGCTGCATTTTTAAATGCTGCAGGCTGCTGGATTTAAAGGGACTCTGTCACCAGATATGTCACAATAAAATGGGGGCGACCTAAGACGTAACGCTTTTCAGCTGAACATATTTGTGTTGGTCCCATCTTCCTAGATGTTCGCATTGCCAAGAAAATTGAGTCCCTAGATGCAACAAGGGCAGTGCCGTTCCACCAGAAGCTCTGCTTACTCTGCTTATGTTGTGTCCTCTCCACTTTTATTGACAGGGCCAGGCAGTAAAAATTTCATCACGCCTGGCCCAGAGGCCTCTCTAAATCTTGCAGTACAGTACAGAGGCTCGCCGGTGGACTGCTTCTGTACTGCACCTGTGTCGGCTACGTCACAGTCCATGAAGAAGAAGGCATCGCTGACTTATGTGCCAGCCCTGGATCCTCCTTCCTTGTAAGTATTCCTCTCCAGCGCTGCATTCCCACTGCAGCAATATAGAAATAAAATAAAAGAATTTGAGAAATTAACTCATTAGCCACAAGGCCACTGACAATCAGCAGCAACCTAAAAAAGCAAAACAAAATATAAGGATCAGAAAAAAATATGTGTGTAAATGTAGATATACTTTGCAGAGCCAAGACTTTGGGAGACTTCAGGGGAAGGTGTGATGACATATTCAATGCCCGGACCTGTCAATCAAAGTGGAGAGGGCGCAGCAGAAGCGGAGCTTCGGGGTGCAAAGGCACCAACCTTGTTGCACCTAGGGTCTCATTCACATATAATAAAGCATCAATTTTATTGGCAATATGGGCACCTAGGAGGATGGGCCAACACAAATACATTTAGCTGCCAAGCGCACGTCTCAGGTCAGGCGGTTTTATTGCGACATATCTGATGACAGATGCCCTTTAAAAACACACATGTGAAACTAGCCTTAGCTTGGTCAATGCTAGAAACAAGTTAGCCTTGCGGCAGGAAACTTCAGTAGTTGAAGGCAATCTGTTACCACAATTCTGGACTATTATATACGTAACTAGTACCACACATAAGGAGTCCAGACTGCTGTGCTGTATATGCCACTACAATATAGTCTTCTATAGAAGACTTCTATAGGAATTAGGTCATTTATAGAAGCAGTATTGTCAGTTAATGTGAAAGGAGTTGTCAGCAGGCTCGGACTGGCCCACAGGGGTACAGGGGAATCCCCCGGTGGGCCCCTGAGCAAGGTGGGCGCCTAGTCGCCCACCCCCTGCACAGTAGACTTACTGCACTACATACATATATTCAATGTACAGCACCTCAACCAGCCTATGTTCATCTAAAAAACTTGTTAGATTATTTATTATATTTGAAGGTATCCATACGGTGGGCCCCCAAAATAAATTTTACTGGAGGGCCCTAGGTACCCCGTCCGACACTGGTTGTCAGAGCTTTTTTTTCTTTTTCATTTTAGCAAAGTGATGATGGGGGCTTGGTAAAATAATAAAAATGATAATATTAGAAAAACTTCCCTTCCTGGGATGCATTGTTTAGATGCCATGGTGATGTTTTTTACACTGATTACCAATCACTAGCCTCAGCAGCCTCCACCATGCAGTGTTGAGGCCAGTAATTGGCTGCAGTGTTATGTGGAGGGTCACCGCTGCAGCCAAACAATGCATCGCTGTCTGCAGCCCGGAAAGATGACAGAGCAGCAGTGCTGCATTGGAGCAGGAACAGGAAGGAAAGGCAATTTATTTAAAACTTATTTTTCCAGGCTCCCAATCTCTTTGGTAAAATAAAGAATTACTCTTACCTAACCCCATTAAAAGCCAAAATTAGGAATATTAGGCAGGGAGAAAGGAAGGATAATAGTAGATTCACTAAACATAATTTCTGTGCCCTGTACATTCAACCTCCACTTGTGACCGGACTGACCATTAGATAGATGTAAGTAAAGTGCTTCTAACTGTATTGGTGATTGTGTTCGTTCATGGACTTATAAGCATATGGATAAAACCCCCATAAAATCCTCCTTTTTTCTGAGAGAATCAAACTAACCATTGGAAGTTGAACATGTGTTACATATGGTTAATGGATCACGCTACACATATTGGAAACTGCAGGTTTAGCACCAAGCAATGAATTGTAGCAGATAAATAAATATGGGGGTTTCTGCATCTTTAGGGAGATTTTACCAATTTTAATGGAAAAATGCCACTGCAGATTTTGATACAGTTTTTTTTTTTTTTTTTAACCTAAAGCCAGAAGTGGATCCAGTAGGAAGGAGAATCTTGCTTTATATTTCCCATTTATTTAAAATCTATTCTTGACTTTGACTAGAAAAACCGTATCAAAAATTGCAGTGGTGTTTACCACTTTGTGTGATCCCTGCAAGATAGAGGGGAAAACAGGATATGCAGGCTGCCTACACCTATAGGGTTACACAAATATCATAGGTGAATGAACAAGTCAAGGACAAGACGAACTTCATTATAAGGAAGGAATAAAAGTTCTAAACTGCAAAGTCAAATGTTAAAAAAGGCCTGAGTTGTGCTGAAAATTACTGCCAATTTCCATTTAGGAGGAAAGTAGGCTTTCTCTTTTTATTAACTGCAATGGAGATTTGTTTTCCAGGCACTTTCTATCTAGTAGGTACTTTCCGAAATGTAGACATTGAGATTGAAACAAATTGTAATCATGAGTTTGTACCTTCAATGAACTTGATTTAGTAAGTATACTTACTAGGATCAGGCAGATCATTTTCCTGTTCCTCTCTTTCCATCTGTTGGCACCAACCCTCCATTCTGTCTTTTTCTGCTTGAAGAAGCTTTAAAAACCAATGTCCATCTCTATGACAAACTGATCTGTGAACTGCTTCCAGGGGATCTTCTGTAATGGAGTCAATCCAAGGGTCTGGAGGAGGTAGTATGGAAGGGTCAAAATCAGCATCAAAGTCCTCCTCCACTGCACAGGCATGATAATGATTGCCTGAGCCCTGGATGCTGACAGTGGAGGTACATGCATCTCTGGAATACTGTTTGGTCAATGGCCGACTATATTGAAATTCCTGGTCAGCCAGCTCCACAGAACAATCAAAATGCTCCCTGAGGTCCAAATCTGCTTGCACAGCAGCAGTAACACTGTTTGACCGGGTCAGTCTTCGCAACCTTTAATAAAGAGATAACATGTAAAATTATACAGTGAACATGCAGACAAGCCCCTTTATAGCTCAGCATTCTCCTAGGCTGACATTTAGTTTTTTGTGAATACACAACCTTTTCCATGGTTTATGTGCATAGTATTTCTGGTGTGAAAGTACATATCCTATGACTAGGCAACAAAAAGACTAAGAAATGCAATTTTGTGTTCTTGACCAGAAAAGGCCTTAACATTTTTGCCAGTTCTGTTGGTTGTGTCCAGCTCAAGTACTGTATATCTGTACCTTTTTGGACAAGGCTTCATATACAAGACACTGGAGGCTCTGCAAAATACTATAATATGGCTTTGTGCATGAGTCCTAAGGAAGGGTGATTCAAAAAGTTGCTATAGAATTTAAAAAAATATGGTGTTCTGGCCAAACACCATATTTTATGAAGATCCTGTGCCACATTGTATTTGACGCCTGTTTCTATTATGAACAGTGTAACTATAAGGGTTGTAGTCATCACCACTGCAACCAATCCCCCTAGTCTGGGGGCCCATAAGCCCCCTGCCACCTTGAGTAATTTATATGTAAATATTAACTCTGCTGGTGCCGCTCAGTAGAGAGAGCACCACATCCTCACACCAGTGCAACACAACCCTTACCTGACAGCTTCTCGATATTGGAAGGGCAACGAAATGCCTCAAGAAAAGGCTGTGACCATGCATGGACCCCACTGCGGGGGTCTGGTGGATACACGGACACTGGACAGGGAGCAGTTTCTGAATATCTAGCACACCACCCTGATTGAATAGAGGACGGCGCAGCCATGAGACTGCAACAGACCAAGAAACTCCTGCATCCTGCTGAATGTCTACGGGAAAGTCCTGGATGCAAGGGCAGCAAGCCCCATGTTCATGTTAAGTGTATTGCATAGGACTGGACTTGGGGGTCCATGAAGCTAGGGTGCATTCAATCTCAGTATGGGACCCCACTCTTTCTACTTATGTCCCTGACTATTATTATCAATTGCTTGGCATTGTTTGTACCCTGCACCACATTTATTAATAGGTTGTGCACCCTGTTCATAAATATGACAATCACTGTATGGGAGAAAGAGACTAGTCACCACTCATGATGCGTCAGTATTAAAGTCAATTCTTTAACTATATATCTGATGCTGCTTTCTGACAAATATGTGCAGTATAACAAAATTCTACACATCTGCAACAATGCATTGTAATGCCCCCCGAGGTGGATTACCACCCTCCTCACCCCTCTACTTTCTCTTATGCTTAACATAATGTCACCCTGTGTATTAGTTTCCTGGGCCTGCAAAATGTGTATCTGTAATAATGTTATGTAACTGTTCAAGTGTAATATGCCTGGTTTACCAGCAGGTGCCAGCATAAATAGCACAGCTATCTTAGAGAAAATGGAACTTTCCTTTCCATTCTAACTCTCCTCTGTGGTGTGGTAGACTTGTCCCACTTGCTGCAGGGAGGGTGGAGTTTCAGTTAGAAATTAGTCAAGGGTACCCCCTGCTAGAGGAAGACAGCAGGAGCCCAACCCTCCTGGATGAGCCTTGCTTAGGTCAGCTAGAGCACCTTCAGCACAGCTAAATCTGGACACCAAAGCTTGAAGCCTCTGAAGCCAGAAGGAGAAAGTTTTACCTGGAGTCTAGAGTCAGACAACAGAGAGAAGTTGCAGCATACAGCTATAATAAAGTTATTCAGTCATCCTTGTCAGTACAGCAGAGCCTGAGAGCAACAGACAGGAGTTTACCTGTCACAGTTAATGCCAAAGCCTGTTGGAAACCAAAACAGAGTCTGTAAACTACTTGGAGAAACATTTATGCAAAGTAAAACTACTGTTCAACTATATACAAGGTCTGGACTCAATGTATTCTTCATCCCACAATTCAACTACCCTCTTTGCTCTGCTTCGCACAACAACGTCTGGGGTTCCAGAGTATCCAGGTAGGAGCACCGTGATACGTGCAACACCATTAAGGGACATTTAGGCCACCCTACACCACTCTAGCTTTTCCTACACTGGGTACCACCATATCACTAAAAGGGGCCCTGTGCCCTTGTTGCTTCATTGCAACTGGCGTCACGACAAAACAATTTAACTTTTTCCCTCTTAAAGGATCCCATGGTCGATGCCCCGTGCGCTGCAGCATCATGTATCAATGACATCTTTTTTTCTGATGACAGCCGGTATACAGTTCTGGATTACTTTTACCATTCTCACATGGTCTTCTTTTCATGTGTGTATCCATATGTAACCAACAAGGACAGACTGGGAACTTAAAGTGGCCCAGGAAAAACAAAAATTAGCTCCATATTGTAGTTGGGTCCAGTTTGACAGAAGTTGGGGCCAATGCAAGTAGGTGGGGACAACACAAGTAAACAGGGCCAACATAAGTAGGTGGTCCAGCAATACCATAGTGCAGCAGAAAATACCACCCCAGAAAAGCCAAATACTACAGTGCAGCAGCGAGGACGGTGATACAGTTGTATTCAGGAGGGCACTTGAGGCCATGGAAAGGTACATAGGTACCTGACGCTCCCAGAGTTTATTAACGCTAGGAGCTTTAGGTCATTATTAGAGATGAGCAATAGAGAGAGATAGAGAGACAGAGGAAGAAGAAGAAAAAACATTAATAAAGGATTTTCTAAAAAGAGGCAAGAGAAAAAATATGAGTCATAGGTGACCTCTAGAGTGTCACACATAATTTTTCAGGCCATTTGGATCACTGTTGCTTTAGGTAGGATCGATTCAGACCTGAATCGAATTGGTCTACTGATTCAACTGAATCAAACCTGAATCTGAATGATTTGTTCATCTCTAAATCGTTATGTACCGAGCCGGCAGCCATGAGGAGGGATTGGAAGGCCTTCTCTGCATTGGCTCATTGGGAAGCCTCATGGTAGGGTCTATAGCCAGGGCACATCTGGTAACCACATAACCTAAATGATGTGCCCAGAGGTCTGTCTTACAGTGTGTGGAAAACAAACTGCATACCGGAAGTACACTGCCTGGCCAGAAAAAAGGTCACCACCTGGATTTGAATAAGCAAATAGGTAAGAGCCTCCCAGTTGGTCAGGTCTAGGTTCAGCAACGTTATGTGCCCAAAGAATGAGGTCACCTGACTACCTGAACATACTGAAATGACCAGGTTATTCCATCAATGGATTTTTTCTTCCCTGATGGAATGGGCATATACCTACACGGAAAAAACTGAGACTAAACAGGTTAGGCTACTTTCACACTAGCGTTCGATCGGATCCGTCTGCATTATTTTTAGCATATAACAGCTAAGTGTGAAAATAGCCTCGTACGGATCCGTCCAGACTTTCAATGTAAAGTCAATGGGGGACGGATCCGCTTGAAGATTGAGCCATATTGTGGCATCTTCAAACGGATCCGTCCCCATTGACTTACATTGTAAGTCTGGACGGATCCGCACGCCTCCGCACGGCCAGGCGGACACCCGAACGCTGCAAGCAGCGTTCAGCTGTCCGCCTGTCCGTGCGGAGGCGAGCGGAGCGGAGGCTGAACGCCGCCAGACTGATGCAGTCTGAGCGGATCCGCTCCATTCAGACTGCATCAGGGCTGGACGGAAGCGTTCGGGTCCGCTCGTGAGCCCCTTCAAACGGAGCTCACGAGCGGACTGACGAACGCTAGTGTGAAAGTAGCCTTACAAATCAAAAAATACCTTATTAAATACACAATATGACATAAATAAAAAGAGACAAAATACATCAAATATAAAGTGCGGTCTACTCCTGAGGAGATAATATCAAAATACATATATGAGGGAAATGACAGGGATTATAAAGATGCTATATCCCAATATAGTGCCCAATTTTATTTCTGGGCTAATATTTGACTTTAATGTTTTGTAACCTGTGTATGCTAATCATGGCACGGGCATATGCAAGATGACAATGCTAGGATTCATCGGGCTCAAATTGTGAAAGAGGGGTTCAGGAAGAAAGAGACATGATTTGCACACATGGATTGGCCACTACAGAGTCCAGACCTGAACCCCATTGAGAATCTTCGGGATGTGCTGGAGAAGACTTTTCGCAGTGGTCCAAATCTCCCAGTACAAGAAAAATAATGCAACTCTGGACAGAAATAAATGTTGTGACATTGCAGAAGCTTGTGGAAATGATGCCACAGCGAATGCGTAACGTAATCAAAGCTAAAGGTGGTTCAACTAAATATTAGAGTGTGTGACCTTTTTTGGGGCCAGGCAGTGTATAATGTTTTTCTAATTACAGAACAAGCAGGTTCCATATAAGTAAACTACCACTGACTGAATATTTACAGAGAACATCAGCGATGCGGCGGGGACTATACAGGTCATAGCGTACGAAACCAAAGTAAACATAAAGCTTCTGCAGCTTCATGAAAGTGGATCAAGTATTTGTGCTTCATGTCTGAACCTGCTCGATTTTATACAAACAAAAATTCCCAGCACAATAAGCATACCAGGATGTGATATGCAGCGTAGCATCAGGTCCCCTTGTGCTCAGCACTCGACTTTCATGTAGCTAAGGTTACAGCTCGCAAAGGAAAACATTTATTGGTGTCACAAAAGGTGACATCACAATTGTCTGCAGCGGTTTGGACCCGGTACAGTGTGTGCATTCCTCTTTTGATAAGTCAGGTCTGTCAGTAACAGATAAATCCGATTCTTTGAAGGCGTGGGAACATAGGTAGAGTAGAGGGAACGCACATGCTTCACTGTAACTTGAGCCATAGCTCTGGAGTTTAATAGAATCATTAAAGCTAAAGAAGCACATTCTTGTCAAGTCAGTGAGGTTGGAGTATGCACGTGGCCTTTGATGTAGAAGAAACATGGAAATCAGAAGGTACTAAAGACTATTGTATCTTTAACATTTCATACTACACTTTACACTGCACTATATACAGTGTTTATATATATATATATATATATATATATATAGAAAACGAAAAAACACAGGCGGCACCACCCTTAGTATATGGGTGCAAAATCCAAGGACGGCAGCAGGTGCTTACCCCACGTTTGTAGATACAAAAAATTGGACTGCACTCCCAGCAATTCGTGAAGAAAATCTGAGTTTATTCACCCATCTGTGGCAAAGCAACGTTTCGGCTCCAACTGAGCCTTTCTTGAGAAAGGCTCAGTTGGAGCCGAAACGTCGCTTTGCCACAGATGGGTGAATAAACTCAGATTTTCTTCACGAATTGCTGGGAGTGCAGTCCAATTTTTTGTATCTATATATATATATATATATATACTATATATGTTTTTTGCCATATCTCTGGGCGACCCCAAGCACCCTATAATGTTTCTTTTTAGAAAGCAGTACTACAGCACTTCCATACTCCCATCAGCAATACTCCCTTCACTGCACTAGTAGCGTTAGAGGGTAAGTAGGAGACCCACAGCAACTGTTGCCCAAGCACCCTCATATGTAACCACCTTTATATTTTTGCTAACCTAAATTTATTCCCAAATAATAATGGGCCAATACCGCACAAAAGATACAACACCAAGAGCAAGACCAAAAAAAGGGTGCTGGACCAAAAAGTAACAATTAAAACATTTATCTCCTTAAAACCACACATAAAAAGTATAAATGAACTAAGTATACGGTTTTCACGGATCATTGGTAGTAGACGCTCTGGAAATTCATTTTCAACCTATCAGTGTATGTAGAACACTGATGACACACGGACCAAACGATGATCCTTCATGGACATCTTCACAGATGAAACACTGACCATCTTGTCACAGTACATGTAACACACACATGTATGAATGAGACTTGGGTGATTTCCCAGCTTTTCTTTCACCGTTATTACAGTATTTTTTTGGTTCACAGATTTTATTTGCCCCTTTTTTATGCTGCCAGATGTTACTTTGAAATCTATACTGCATTAGGAGCTGTACTACCAAGCATTTTTCCCTTGCATTTTTTGAGGTTTGTTTTTTGTTTTTTTTAAACGCGGCATGCTCTAGGTATGCTGATTTCCTGGTATTTTTCCTGGAAAATGTTTAATCTGTTGCCATTAATAAAATGTGCAAAAAATGCTGCAAAAAGAGAGAAAATGGTAGAACTGCATGTTGTGTTTTTACCAGCAAAAATAAAATAAAATTTAAATTCACTGTTCCGTGTAAATATGTTTAGTGATCAAACAAGAATCAGCTTGTTATATTGCCAATCGGTTCTTGTTATTGATATAAAACCATTGAAGTCAAGGTCAGTGTGGGGCTCAACGCTGCACTGCAAAATACCTACATTTGATTCACTAACACTAACAGACTCTTCCTCACTTTCTTCATCAATTAATTGCCTTTTCAGGTTTTTTCTTTTCTTTTAGGATAGGGGCAGGGAAATACTGCTAGTCCATCAAATGAACTTGACAGGTCAGGAGAGGTAAGTAAATCTTTGAAGTCAAAAGACGACCAAAGACACAGAAAGCAGTATGTGACTCACTGTTCGACCTGTCTGATAGTGATGCTTACAATGTAGAGGAGATTAATGTTTGGCATAGGACATACTGTAGCGGTGTCATATACTGACTTCTTGAATGACTTCCCCCCTTTAGGCTCCCTGCACACTGGTGCAGAAATTTGGCACAAATTACTGTGTGGATTTCTATCCGTTTCCTCACCAAAAACTGCACTTGTTATTTGAGATTTTTGTTGCAGATTTGATCCAGTTTTGCCACATTGAAAAGGATGAAATCCACACAAAAGGACTGCACAAGGAAAAGCAAAGTCTACATGAGATTTGTCTAATCTAATTCACTTTGTTGGTACTGTGTTATGCTCCATTTTTACGCATGAAAATCCATGTGGAAAAACTACACGTAGTCCACATTGTGTGCAGGTAGCCTTAGCGTAGCTAAAGAGTTCTCAGCAAACTCCATACTCATGTTCCTCAGCGTTCTCTTCATCTAATTACATACAACTGGTTTTCTACACTGAACTGGTCCATCAGATCACAAAATGATTCACTGGAGAGCCCAGGCTCCGATACAATAATGGGCCAAGAAAGTCCAGTAGAAGACAATCCAATTTGGATCGCTGGCTACTAAGTTCTACTTCTTATAGGATGATACACAGAGAACCTACTTGCTTGCTGATACTACTTGTGCAATGATCACAGCTAAAACCTGTAGACTTGTATATGTTCATTATAGGAGGGGGTTGGGCCCTCATAATTATTTCCTGTAGTGGACCCAAAGGCCCCTGCCTACACTCTCTATTTTCTATCCAGTTATGACTACACACATTTGCACTTTGTATTTCAGTTACAAGTTTATGCCTATTGTACTAGTTGGTTGCTCAGTATTTCATCTATGGTTAGTTGGTTGGAATCCTTTGATCTTCTGCCCAGGGTTTATTCTTTATTAGCATCAGTAACACAAGGTCATAACAATGAAATGTTGTGTATTTTGTGCCACAATGAACATGGAGTTACTTGTTGACATACTGCTGACAGAATGATGTTTTCTACAGACGTGTATTATAAAATTCACTTCTCAAAGAAAAATTCAGCTGTACAACAATACAATTATACTTTATATGTGTGCTGCATATGAGTGTACTTTCACACTTGCGGCAGGACGGATCCGTCAGTCTGGTCTCCCTGTCGAATCCGTCCTTCCGCTGCTTCGCCGTATCGCCGGACCGCCGCTCCGTCCCCATTGACTATAATGGGGACGGGGGCGGAGCTCCGGCGCAGCACGGCGGTGCACGGTGAAAGCGGCCGGACTAAAAAGTCGGACATGCAGGACTTTTTAGTCCGGCGGCTTTCGCCGTGCTGCGCCGGAGCTCTGCCCCCACCCCCATTATAGTCAATGGGGACGGAGCGGCGGTCCGGCGAAACGGCGAAACAGCGGAAGGACGAATCCGACAGGGAGACCAGCCTGCCGGATCCGTCCTGCCGCAAGTGTGAAACTAGCCTTAGGTTAGAAGAAGTAACATTTTATTTTAAATAATATTTTGGTTCTTACTTGGCAATTGGAACTAAAATATTCATTGAGGAATCTGAAGGACTCTGGAAAGGAGAATTACAGCTTAGAACTTAGTTATTTCTTTTCTTTGGTGGAGTTGCCTGTTAATATACATTGTCCACTAAAATACAAAAAAATCCTATATAAGTGATTGAGTTGTTAAGCTGTCATGGCCCCCTGGTCTCTGTGCTTCTCAATGGGGGTAAAGATCTGCTGATTAAAAGAAGTCTGGCATGATACTTCGATGGTCATGCAACTTCTTCATCTATAGGGAGATGCTGAAGTTGTATGATGGTTGCAACAAACCTTATGCCATGAAGCTGTATGCAATTTACAAAAATTTTAAAAATAGAGGGCATATTAGATATTATTTGTTTACTTGCAGGGCAGAATCATGAGCTTCCATAACTGCTTGCTGCACAACAGTGGTGGTGAGATTGCAAGTTACCATGATTGTAAGCAGCCTCACTGTTTTCCTATAGGGGGAAGTTGCAGTCAACTTGCAATAATTACAGAAATTTGAACCAAAAGTGACAGTGGAGCCGTGGCCTAAGGAGACTCGTATCAATAAGAATTAGCATAATGTTTTTTTATGAGAATACTACTCAAAGAGTTAAGGCTAGAATAGCAAGCGCCAACTTGCATGCTCTCACAACCCACAGCCCTGCTCCGTCTGTGCATCTATTGTTCAGTTAAATGAAAGTTTTTCTAACAGGACAACAATGATCTCTTTCATGTGTTTGAAGATGCTTCAGTCACCTGAATGTCACTGTGGATAATCTGAGCGCCGCAGTTTACATGCCATCAGCCTGACGCATCAGCTCCATTTCTGAGAGCAGTTACCGTAATTCTGAAGTAATTATCCATTGCGCCAGATATGATACATCTTGTGCTTGAGACTTTTGTTGCTAGCCTTTTGTAGCAATCTGAGTCATCCATTTTCTTGCATGACTTCACAGGAAAGAAGACAAGCCACCACAGGAGATGAATTATACAAACTATCCATTTGTAGAGTAACCTGTCTTTGAGGCCTTCGAGTGTAGGTTTGGGGACCTTTGGTGACTCAACCCTTATAAATGAAGACAATAGGACAAAATAATGGATTCTAAAGTATACCCATTAACAAAAAAACAAACAAAAAAAAAAGTACCCAGATAGAAATGTCAGATTACTTTAAAACTCGGTTTCGTTTGATTCCAACAACTTCTTCTTGGTGCATTATTATTTTTTTTTGTCAATGAGTATATACCTTACATAGTACAGCTGAAAAAAGACATATTTCCATCAAGTAAGGGAATCTTTGGAATTAATACCTTTAGGCTGGGTTTACACCTTGTGGTAGTGAGCAGTAATTTGCATCTTACAGTGATGCAGATATTACTTATGCAGATTTTACAGGTGAAATATATTTTTAACATGTCTTAGTCCTGAAAAAAATGCATGGCTCATAGCCACACAACAAAACCATGAAGCGAAGACAGGCAGATTTGTTGCAGAAATTTGCTGAAAAGATCTGCTCAATCTATTCGAATGGGATTTTATAAAAGTCACATGCAACAGCATGCATCATATGGCTGTAAACTGCCTGCAGCAGGAGCCCCCCGACCTGTCTGCAGCAGGACACCAAGATGGTCAAGATCAGTCCCTTCATCAGGTGATCAGCCCAAAAACTGGTACAGAGAAGAAAGTAACCCCTGCGTTCTAGGCAGGATTTCTACACTGTACATTTTATAGTGGCTCTGCCTGGTATTGCGGCTCAGGCCCTTTCACTTGCATGGGACTGAACTGCACCTATTCCATGTGGCCAATGAAAGGGACGTCAGTAGGAAGAGGCTGCAGCACTCAGCAGATCATCAGCTGATCGGCAGGTGTGCCAGAAGTTGGACCACCACCAGTCTGATATTGAAGACCTTTCCTAGGGATGGACCATCGATATCAAAGTCCCAGACAACACCTTTAACTGTATGTTTAGTCAGGGGAGCATATAGTAAGAAATGAATAGATCTTTAAATGTGGACAATCATTTTAATATATATATATATTAGGGGAAAGACTATGGCCCAGATTGACTAATTCTGTATATGGGGTAAGCCTAGGCAAGCTGTCTAGACCTGCATCAGGCTCAGGCTGGATGATAAATCTGGTGCACAGATGTACTTTTGTCTAACTCTATACTATTAGTTGACTTACTATGAGAAAGCATTTTATGCCAGAATTGAGGCACAATTTTAGTGCAAAATGGTGCATCTTTAGCAATATCCTGTTTCCCATGAAGCTCCACTCCTTTCTAATAAGCCCGCCCCTTATCAAGCAATTTGGAAAAAATGTAGAAACCCTAACTGTACCAAAACTGCTCCAATTAATGCAAATTTTTTAGACAGATTTTAGGCACAGACACGATAGTAAATCTGGGCCTATGTATAGAGTTCAATGATGCACAAGTACAGGTTGACAAAACATGAGCTTTAGGCCAGACATAGAGATATATCTTGCACCACTTTCACACCGTGTATTTTGGATCAGTATTTTGCATCCGTGTTCGCAAACCAAAGCGGGGAGTGTAACATACACAGAGAAAAGGTATCATGGCAAGATTTGTACCTCTTCTATGATTTGGACCCTATCCTGGTTTTAGATGACAAACACTGATGCAGTTTACTGACCAGAATATTCTTTTTACTATTTTAATTTGGGTTTTATGTTTATTCGTATTTCTTCTACATTTTGTGCTGATAAGACTCATAAATATATACAGTACAGACCAAAAGTTTGGACACACCTTCTCATTCAAAGAGTTTTCTTTATTTTGATGACTATGAAAATTGTAGATTCACACTGAAGGCATCAAAACTATGAATTAACACATGTGGAATTATATACATAACAAAAAAGTGTGGAACAACTGAAAATATGTCATATTCTAGGTTCTTCAAAGTAGCCACCTTTTGCTTTGATTACTGCTTTGCACACTCTTGGCATTCTCTTGATGAGCTTCAAGAGGTAGTCACCTGAAATGGTCTTCCAACAGTCTTGAAGGAGTTCCCAGAGATGCTTAGCACTTGTTGGCCTTTTTGCCTTCACTCTGCGGTCCAGCTCACCCCAAACCATCTCAATTGGGTTCAGGTCCGGTGACTGTGGAGGCCAGGTCATCTGGCGCAGCACCCTATCACTCTCCTTCACGGTCAAATAGCCCTTACACAGCCTGGAGGTGTGTTTAGGGTCATTGTCCTGTTGAAAAATAAATGATGGTCCAACTAAACGCAAACCGGATGGAATAGCATGCCACTGCAAGATGCTGTGGTAGCCATGCTGGTTCAGTATACCTTCAATTTTGAATAAATCCCCAACAGTGTCACCAGCAAAGCACCATCACACCTCCTCCTCCATGCTTCACGGTGGGAACCAGGCATGTAGAGTCCATCCGTTCACCTTTTCTGCGTCGCACAAAGACACAGTGATTGGAACCAAAGATCTCAAATTTGGACTCATCAGACCAAAGCACAGATTTCCACTGGTCTAATGTCCAGTCCATTCCTTGTGTTCTTTAGCCCAAACAAGTCTCTTCTGCTTGTTGCCTGTCCTTAGCTGTGGTTTCCTAGCAGATATTCTACCATGAAGGCCTGATTCACACAGTCTCCTCTTAACAGTTGTTCTAGAGATGTGTCTGCTGCTAGAACTCTGTGTGGCATTGACCCAATCTTTAATCTGAGCTTCTGTTAACCTGCGATTTCTGAGGCTGGTGACTCGGATGAACTTATCCTCCGCAGCAGAGGTGACTCTTGGTCTTCCTTTCCTGGGGCGGTCCGCATGTGAGACAGTTTCTTTGTAGCGCTTGATGGTTTTTGTGACTGCACTTGAGGACACTTTCAAAGTTTTCCCAATTTTTTGGACTGAATGACCTTCATTTCTTAAAGTAATGATGGCCACTCGTTTTTGTTTACTTAGCTGCTTTTTTTCTTGCCATAATACAAATTCTAACAGTCTATTCAGTAGGACTATCAGCTGTGTATCCACCTGACTTCTCCACAACGCAACTGATGGACCCAACCACATTTATAAGGCAAGAAATCCCACTTATTAAACCTGACAGGGCAAAATATATATACAGTACAGACCAAAAGTTTGGACACACCTTCTCATTCAAAGAGTTTTCTTTATTTTCATGGTTATAAAAATTGTAGATTCACACTGAAGGCATCAAAACTATGAGTTAACACATGTGGAATTATATACATAACAAAAAAGTGTGGAACAACTGAAAATATGTCATATTCTAGGTTCTTCAAAGTAGCCACCTTTTGCTTTGATTACTGCTTTGCACACTCTTGGCATTCTCTTGATGAGCTTCAAGAGGTAGTCACCTGAAATGGTTTTCACTTCACAGGTGTGCCCTGTCAGGTTTAATAAGTGGGATTTCTTGCCTTATAAATGGGGTTGGGACCATCAGTTGCGTTGTGGAGAAGTCAGGTGGATACACAGCTGATAGTCCTACTGAATAGACTGTTAGAATTTGTATTATAGCAAGAAAAAAGCAGCTAAGTAAAGAAAAACTAGTGGTTATCATTACTTTATGAAATGAAGGTCAGTCAGTCCGAAAAATTGGGAAAAATTTGAAAGGGTCCCCAAGTGCAGTCACAAAAACCATCAGGCGCTACAAAGAAACTGGCTCACATGCGGACCGCCCCAGGAAAGGAAGACCAAGAGTCACCTCTGCTGCGGAGGATAAGTTCATCCGAGTCACCAGCCTCAGAAATCGCAGGTTAACAGCAGCTCAGATTAGAGACCAGGTCAATGCCACACAGAGTTCTAGCAGCAGACACATCTCTAGAACAACTGTTAAGAGGAGACTGTGTGAATCAGGCCTTCATGGTAGAATATCTGCTAGGAAACCACTGCTACAGACAGGCAACAAGCAGAAGAGACTTGTTTGGTGTAAAGAACACAAGGAATGGACATTAGACCAGTGGAAATCTGTGCTTTGGTCTGATGAGTCAAAATTTGAGATCTTTGGTTCCAACCACCATGTCTTTGTGCGATGCAAAAAAGGTGAACGGATGGGCTCTACATGCCTGGTTCCCACCGTGAAGCATGGAGGAGGAGGTGTGATGGTGTGGGGGTGCTTTGCTGGTGACACTGTTGGGGATTTATTCAAAATTGAAGGCATACTGAAACAGCATGGCTACCACAGCATCTTGCAGCGGCATGCTATTCCATCCGGTTTGCGTTTAGTTGGACCATCATTTATTTTTCAACAGGACAATGACCCCAAACACACCTCCAGGCTATGTAAGGGCTATTTGACCATGAAGGAGAGTGATGGGGTGCTGCGCCAGATGACCTGGCCTCCACAGTCACCGGACCTGAACCCAATCGAGATGGTTTGGGGTGAGCTGGACCGCAGAGTGAAGGCAAAAGGGCCAACAAGTGCTAAGCATCTCTGGGAACTCCTTCAAGACTGTTGGAAGTCCATTTCAGGTGACTACCTCTTGAAGCTCATCAAGAGAATGCCAAGAGTGTGCAAAGCAGTAATCAAAGCAAAAGGTGGCTACTTTGAAGAACCTAGAATATGACATATTTTCAGTTGTTTCACACTTTTTTGTTATGTATATAATTCCACATGTGTTAATTCATAGTTTTGATGCCTTCAGTGGGAATCTACAATTTTCATAGTCATGAAAATAAAGAAAACTCTTTGAATGATAAGGTATGTCCAAACTTTTGGTCTGTACTGTATATATATAAACGAAATATATATTTGTAATTCCATTTGCTTATTTTTTGCTTTATCTATTTACCCTGTGAATTTATGCTTGTAATTTTTATGTTGTTACCATTATAAGATGCTTTTGATGCTGCAATTCTCACTGGAATATAATCTTTCGCGGATATGGACTCATAATTTTTGTTTGTATAATTTGGTTTGTGATGAAAACTGCAGCAATGTAAAAGTGACCTTACTCTAGGTCGGGGATCAGCAACCTCCGGCACTCCGGCTGTTGTGAAACTACCACTCCCAGCATGCTCTTTCCACTTGTGTGGGAGTTTAGAGAGCAGCCGAGCAAGTGTGCATGATGGGAGATGTAGTTTCACAACACCTGGAGTGCTGGAGGCTGCTGACCCCTGCTCTAGGTGATACAAAGAGCCAGTGCTTATGCTTTCATTACTTTTTTAAGGGTAGGGGTAAAAAAATAAACAGGAACTAATATGATCAATTTGTTATGTTAGGCACACAATTAATCAGCACGAATGCTGGTTGTCAGTGACATTGTGTGTATATTTATAGCCAGCTATAGTCCTTCTTCATAGGAAAAACAGTAAATAAAAAATGATTGTGCATGTTAGTATTTAAATCCTTAAAAACAAGCAATTCAGACAAGTGATGATTAAACTAGAGATCTAATGAGAACTCCACCCTGAAACGCTGCATGTACAGTCTGCAGAATCTTGTTTGAGAAGGTGAATGCTCAGAACTATAATTTATGGATGATTCAGCCTAGGATGGACAGATGCAGAAATGAAAATGTTAAAATCAAGCAATATGAAAAAGCAGACTGGAAGCGTTCTGTGGAAGCAGGAGTGGGCAGATAAGTCCTTTTCTGGCTATTTTTGGATTGGGTGCTACTGTTTAATTTTGCAGAAAGCTAATGAAATTGGGTTTACAGATAGGTCACATCTGTGTAGGCATTCTGTTGGAATGGGGATTTTGGCACACCTTTCATCTAAAGCCTCATTCACACATCAATGTTCCACGGGTGTGTGCTGTTCGTGCTCTCCACGGACAGCACACGCCCCCATTCATTTTAATGTTTTAATGTGTCCGTGTTGTATCTGTGTTTCACGGATCATTTTCAGAACCGTCTTTAACGCGGGGCAAAAAGGGCAGCTGCCCCTGGCCCAGTTGCTCCTGGGGGGGGCAACTTACTAATGAGCCGATTCAATTATGGAAGCGCTCATTAGTACCGGAGGACCGGGAAGCGGTGAAGGCTTTGTACTCACCGCTTCCTGGTCCTCGGCTGTCGGCTGTGCAGGGCTGCACACAGCGTGAGGCGCTCTGTGATATCACGCTGTGTGCAGCCTTCACAGCACAACCGACAGCAGGAGGATGCAGATCACGCTGGAGGAGAGGAGCAGCGGCATCCAGGAGCAGGAGAGGTAAGTGTTTTTATTTTATTTTATTCTATATGAGTGATGGACACTTCTGGGGGCAGGTGAGAGGCACTGGGGGCTGATGAGAGGCTACTGGAGGCTGATGAGAGGCTACTGGAGGCTGATGAGAGGCTACTGGGGGCTGATGAGAAGCTACTAGGGGCTGCTATGAGGCTACTGGGGCCTGCTATGAGGCTACTGGGGGCTGCTATGAGGCTACTGGGGGCTGCTATGAGGCTAGGGGGGCTGATATGAGGCTACTGGGGGCTGATATGAGGCTAGGGGGTGTTGATGAGAGGCATGGGGCTCTTATCTGAGGTCTGATTGGGGGTCATTCACATTGGGGTCTGAGCTGAGGTCTGATTAGGGGTGTGATCTGAGGTCTTATTGAGGTCTGATTAACATTGGGGGTCTGATTGGTGGTCTGACCTGAGGTATAATGACCTAGACGGGGCCAGCGGGAGGAGGAGAGTGCTCGCTGGCCCTGTCTATCAAGAGGAGATGGGGCGTGTCTAGAAGCGGCAGATGCGGCGGCTACCAGCAAGTACACGCCCAACTTGCTGGTAGTGAAGAAATTTGCATATGATAAAAGTATGATTTTTACAAGAAATAAGCCACAGACAAAGGTAGGACATGTATGATCGCACTCAGCTGACATTAAGCAAATAGCTAATGTCGGCTAATGAAAACTGCACAATGGGCGTGATACAGAAGCCCTTTAAGGAGAGTCAGTACCCGCCCACACAGAGTTTCCTCCTGTAATGAGTCCTGACGCTGTGTAGGCAGGACTCCATTTTTAGTAGAGAAACGTCCAGTAGTATTAACCATAGCCAGGATCAGCAACACAAATCAGATATTAGGCTGTAATATAACTAACTAACCAAAGAGAATGTAAGATTCGAAATTTCAGAATTCTAAATTCAACTGAAGGTTGAGTTCAACTTTTGGGGATATTTCTTTTTCCATATTCTGCTGTACGAATGTCCCTATTCTTTTAGTACTGCCACAGCTGACAAATAGTTCCCCTTGTCTTTATTGTATAAAGCTATTTCACAATTGTTGATCTGTCACTTGTATATCAGTAATTGCATTGTCAACAATTCCTAATATGCTGCTATTATTCCAATCACTTTCTTTCAAATGACAGCAATTTCGGTAATGGGTAAGGTCAGATGCCCTCTGCCTGCTCTCCCTGGTTTCAGCAGCAAAATACAGACTCTGTTTACCGAGCCTGCATTTTCTGAATGGAGATGGGGGCTGCTCTAATGTGATGATGGACGTCACAACAGTGCCTCTCCTCTCTCCGGTGATAGAACACAGACACCGGAAATGTTGCCTATATTCATCAGAAGACTAGTCAAAGGGAATTTGGTTTCCCTTCATCCAGTAGCATAACTAGAAATGAATGGGCCCCCAGACCCCTGACAATAAAATATTTCAGTCCTCATCCTGGGGGGCCCCATCTGAGTATGGACCCCAAAGCAGCCGATTCCCCTGCTTCCTTATAGCTACGCACCTGCCTTAATTTATAAAGTCCTTATTAATGTTTGTTAAATGCACCTTAATTAGAGAAGTTGTCCTCCTTTAGCTGCAAAAGGCAACAATGGTATTAGAATAATGAAAAACAATTATACTCACTATTCTCAACTCCCTAAACTCCAGAAGTGCCGCAGCAGGCTCTGACTGCAGGGTTGACTGCTGAAGCCAGGGATTGGCTGCAGCGGACACGTGTAGTATACCGCCAGCCAAAAACCTGATGACATGGCTAGTTCAGAGCAGTGATGCTGGGATGAAGAAGGTTTGGGACAGTGAGTATATATATTTTTAAATTAGACAACCTATTTAGGATAATTAGATCAGATAGTTTTTCTCAACGTGACAAATGATATAGTCATCTCACAGACAATATGCAAAGTCCAACGGTGTTCAGCTCTGGAGGTGAAGCGGCTTCTAATCCATTAGCACTGCGTGGTGCAGAGCACTGAGTTCCTCCCGAGGGAACTGAACTGAGGGCAGTGATGAGTGACCGGTCAAGAAGTGGGTTAAAAGGCCATGAGACAAAACAAGCTGTGGCATTCCTTCCATTTAGTATCAGTGGGGGTAGCCTTCCATGGAGGAGAACTAATGCATCCTATTATCTTTTGTCACATTTTGTCTACATGTTTTATGTAAATTAATTAGACTATGCAATTAGCATTTTCCAAATGGTAGTTCAGAAATAGGGACATAATAAATAAAACATTGTAGGGTCTGTCTCTATGATATTTGCTGCATGCTGTTCAGTGCTTTCCGTTGCCCTTCACTCACAGTCATTTTGTCTGCATTCATTACTACTACCCGTATTACTACTGGCCTCTTGCTAAGAAAAAACTAAGGCTAGTTTCATACTAGCGCTAAAGCAATCCGGTAGGCTGTTCTGGCAGAGCAACCGCCTGCCGGAGTTCTCCGGATCTAGCATAGCCGGATAGTGCCAAGTGCCGCTGGAACCCATAGACTATAACGGGATCTGGTGAGAAATATAAATGCTGGGATTTGGCCAGACAAAAATCGCTGCGCTCAACAGTTTGTCCGCCCAGATCCCAGCATTTATGCCGGGCAGCGGATGCATTCCAGACAATAGGCTCCGTCGTTGAACGGCCGCATCTGTCTAGGCCAGATCCCGAGAACACTGGCAGGCTGTTTCTCTGCTTTACCGCAAGTGTGAAATTAGCCTAATGAACAACTGAAGTTTATACTGCATTTAGCAAATCCTAAATTGAACTTATGCAGATGACCATCCATTAAATGGGTGTTCCGGTAAAAATGATTTCACAAGTTCCTGCAGCATGGCCCCTGAAATAAAAGATTCATACTTACTTGCTCCACGCCGCTCTGGTCCTCCATGCTGCCTCCGCTCGGTCCATCTTGTGGTCCCGGCACGGTTTACATCTGGCTGTGGACATGGTCACATGCACCTCTCCAGCCAATGACCGCTGAAGCCAGTGACCATGCCCATAGCCAGCCAGATGAAAACAGTGCTGGGACGGGAAGATGGAGATAGTGGAGGCAGTATGGAGAACGTAGAGAAGGAAAGTATGAATCTTCTGTGTCGGGGGCCATGCTGCAGGAACTAGTTAAAAAATAATATTTACCAGAAAACACCTTCTCAGTACCAGTGGCGCGGTCGAGTCCCTACTTACCTCTTCTTGTTCATGTGAATCCTTATCCAGAGAGTTATTTGTCTAGACTAGGGTCATGCCTATTGTTAGCACAACCATCGAAGGTGAGCGTCCAATGTATTTGCGCCATCCCACACCCTATACAGATGATACTGCCACCGGTGTGCTGTGTTTAATTCTCTTTGGCTAGAACCTTACTGACAGTGACCTATGATGTGTACGATCCTGTATCAAAGCTGTCACATGGAGCACAATATAACAGAAGTATTACTTCTTACATTTTTGTTGACGAGGCAAATTTCACTTCATGATTTGCTCAGAACAGTAACCAGAGGAGAACTGAAATAATTCAGTGTTGTACTTACGCAGAAGTTGTGCTTTTATCTATGTAAGCCGACTTTATGTGTCTGTTCAAAGAAGGTCATGGCAAGTAGGAGAGCCGACAGGAAGCATACATTCTTACATGGGAACAGAATATAAAACAGAATCTATCCATATACAGTGGTGCTTGGAAGTTTGTTAAACCTTTGGAATTTTCTGTATTTCTGCAAATTTTACCTAAAACTGATTTTCACATAAGTTGATAAGTGGATAAAGATAACCAAATCAAACAAATGAGTCAAAAATATTAGACTTGGTAATTTATGGGGGGGGGGGGGGGGGGGGGGGGGGGCTGT
Organism: Bufo gargarizans; assembly: GCF_014858855.1. Lineage (NCBI taxonomy): Eukaryota > Metazoa > Chordata > Amphibia > Anura > Bufonidae > Bufo > Bufo gargarizans. Next base: position 141,718,884 of record NC_058084.1, read on the forward strand.
AGTAGGTCACAGACACAGCAGCCAGATTCAGGCCTGAAATTTGGGCCTTAGTTGGACTGCTGGGTCTGTCATCCATGAGAGCCCGGCCCTAATACCCTAGCCGTGCGCTCCCATTGCACCTACTGGGCTCAGTAGAAGAGAGCACAAGCCAACGATCATTCATTTCTTGGCCTGGGTGCTTTCCTAAGCCCAGCAGCCATGATTGACGTTACAGTAATGCACCTACTGCGGAGAACTGGATGTACTCATCGAGGGAATGGGGCTAGGTGAGTATTACATTATATTGTATTAGCATTACAGGTTCTTCACTGTAAGTGGGGCACTAATGGGCCAGCACTACTGTAATGGGGGGCACTAAGGGGCCGGCACTACTGTAATGGGGGCACTAAGGGGTCAGTGCTACTGTAATGGGGGCACTAATGGGCCAGCACTACTGTAATGGGGGCACTAAGGGGCCAGCACTACTGTAATGGGGGCACTAAGGGGTCAGTGCTACTGTAAGAGGGGCACTTAAGAGACAGCACTACTGTAAAGGGGGCACTAAGGGGGTTTACTACTATGATAGGGTATAACTACTGTGTTAGTGGGAATAACTACTGTAGTTAGCGGGAATAACTACTGTGTGGGACACTAAGGGTCTTACAAGGCCCAGGTGGCATACTGTAAGGCTAGTTTCACACTAGCGTTCGGCTGTCCGCTCGTGAGCTCCGTTTGAAGGGGCTCACGAGCGGACCCGAACGCTTCCATCCAGCCCTGATGCAGTCTGAATGGATGCGGATCCGCTCAGACTGCATCAGTCTGGCGGCGTTCAGCCTCCGCTCCACTCAGCAGGCGGACATCTGAACGCTGCTTGCAGCGTTCGGGTGTCCGCCTGGCCGTGCGGAGGCGTGCGGATCCGTCCAGACTTACAATGTAAGTCAATGGGGACGGATCCGTTTGAAGATGCCACAATATGGCTCAATCTTCAAACGGATCCGTCCCCCATTGACTTTCAATGTAAAAGTCTGGACGGATCCGCTCAGGATAATTTCACACTTAGCCATTTTTTGCCAACATAATGCAGACGGATCCGTACTGAACGGAGCCTCCGTCTGCATTAATATGAGCGGATCCATTCAGAACGCTAGTGTGAAAGTAGCCTAAAATAAACTCTTAATTTATCCTCCTGTCTAGCCCAAGACTAGCTACAGGAGGGGAAAGGGGTTGCAGGGAAGTTGCTGGGGGAAGGAGGGGGGCAGTTAAAAAATTTGATGTGGAACCCAGCCTGTCACATGTACGCTCCTGATACTCCCACAACCATAATTCACAGATGGGATGAGGTTTTTATGCTGGAATGCACTGTTTTGCTTTCTCCAAACATAATGCTTCTCGTTTAAACCAAAAGCTTGTATTTTGGTCTCATCTGTACACAAAACATTGTTCCAATAGCCTTTTGGCCGTGTCCATGTGATCTGTAGAAGACGGGCTGCAATGTTCTATTTAGAGAGCGGTGGCTTTCTCCATGCAGTCCTGCCATGCACACCATTGTTGTTCAGTGTCGCCCTGATGGTGGACCCATGGACATAAAGCTTATATTAGGCAGGGCAGATAATTGTGCAGATCATCACTAACAAGCATTCGTATTAACGCTTGTTACGCTGATCTAGCAGTGTAGTACTGCCGCTGGGTATCCAATGAATGAGCAAATGCACATTCGTCAGGTAACTGGAATCTTTCAGCTGGTTTAGAAATCATCGTTTGCTGGCGGCAGATTGTGCTGTGTAATGCCAATCTGCTGCTGGTAAATAATGATTCAGTATGGGGACGAGCGATGGCATTAGCTATAACGCCTCCTTATACAGAGGTTAATGTGATAGCAGCGGTCTCCTCTGCAGTCGAGCAGGCGATTGCTGCGAATCACGACAATCGCCAAGATCATCTGCAGGTCTAATATAAGATTTAATGTTAGTTTATGTGAGAAAGGTCTTTAGTTGCTCAGAGGTTACCTTTGTGACCTCACTGGCTATTACATGCCATGTTCTTGGCATGACCTTTGTTGGTTGACCACTTCTGAGGAGCGGCTGAATTCCATCCATTTGTACACAATCTGTCTACTGTGGATTGGTGGAGTCCAAACTCTTTAGAGATGGTTTAAGTAAGGCCTCTTTCACACTGGCGTCCTGGATTTGCTCTGGATGCGTCCCGGGTGCATTGCGGGAAACCCGTGCGAGTAGGCACGCAATTGCAGTCAGTTTTGACTGCGATTTCGTTCCGATGTTCAGTTTTTTTCACGCTGAGTTCGATGCGTTTTGCACGCGCGTGAGAAAAAACTGAATGTGGTACCTAGACCCAGACCCGGACTTCTTCACTGAAGGTTAGGTGTTCTATTCATTTTATTATTGTCCCTTATAACAGTGGTTATAAGGGAAAATAATAGCATTCTTAATACAGAATGCTTACTAAAATGTGGCTTGAGGGGTTAAAATTTTTTAAAAAAATTAACTCACCTCATCCACTTGCTCGCGCAGCCGGCATTGTCTTCTTTCAGGACCTGCAAAAGGACCTTTGATGACGTAATCGCGCTCACCACGTGGTGAGCGCGGTGACGTCAGCGCAGGTCCTACTGAATGGAGATAGAAGATCTGTATTCAGAATGCTATTATTTTCCTTTATTACCATGTTATAAGGGAAAATAATACAGTAAATTGACTTTTGTCAATTTACTAACATCATCTCCTAGCAACCGTGCGTGAAAATCGCATTGCATCCGCACTTGCTATGCGATTTTCACGCATCCCCATTTATTTCTATGGGGCCTGCGTTGCGTGAAAAACTGCAGAATATAGAACATGCTGCGATTTTCACGCAACGCACAAGTGATGTGTGAAAATCACCGCTCATCTGAACAGCCCCATTGAAGTGAATGGGTCCGGATTCAGTGCAGGTGCAATGCGTTCAACTCACGCATTGCACCCGCGCGGAATTCTCAACCTTGTGAAAGGGTCCTAATAGCGCCACCTAGAGTAAGCTCTAACCACTAAGCTTTAAATGTTTAGCAAACTTAAAAATGCACCAAATTTATCATTTGAACTTTTGAAGTATCTGGCAAAAATTAAGGCAACACGGGCTCCTGCAAAACTGGCTTTAAATATTCCCATCATTATAGTTGTTCCACCATTACTCTGTATCACAAGCAACTAAATCAGAAGGTAGTTGCCATAAATCTATTGAGCTAATGGAGCCTTAGGCTACATGCACATGACCGTGACATTTTTTGTGGTCCGCAAACCGCGGATCCGCAAAATACGGAAGCCGCCCGTGTGCCTTCCGCAATTTGCGGAACGGAACGGGTGTCCGTCAATATAAATGCCCTATTCTTGTCCGCAAAGCGCAGACAAGAATAGGACATTTTATATTTTTTTAGCGGGGCTGCGGAACGGAGCAACAGATGCGGACAGCACACGGAGTGCTGGCCGCATTGGCGGCTTGGATGGGGACCCAAACAACGGAAAGCCTCAAATTCTACCTCTCCTGACATGTCAGTTTTAGTACCTACTTGCATCCCCGATGTAATAACAGGAGCATCTATTCTTTGGAGTCTTTGTTATGCTATTTATTTATTATTCCTTCTAGAAGTTTAGGAATTGATTCCCAGCAGTTTGCAAAGAGGGTCCAGCTGGGTGTTCCCAGTTGTGTATGTGTGTCTCTGCACAGTCTGACACAACCTAATCAACGCTGCCAGTGCCAACTGGTAACACCCTGATGGGCCTTCATTGGAGACTGCTGTCAAGAAGTTACTTGAATAAGCAGGAATAAAGAATGGCACAACGCAGAGTCATAAGAATAGATGCTCCAGAATTGTTATTACAAGGGGATGCAAGTAGTTTCTAAAATAGACATGTCAGGAGAGATGACAGGTCTTCTTTAATGTGACTCTGGGGCTGGGAGAGGAGCTTATTTCTGCTGCCAATCACAGCAAAACTGAAAAACAGGCATGAATCTATTACATGTACCTTCATATATGCAAAATGTCGGGACATAGCCTAAGGTACAGTATACTTTTGTGTTTTCTCTGCAGCTACCGGCAAGAACCATGAGATTTAGGGTCTGGGGTCTCTCTCACAATATGGGAGAGGGTATAGTGAGAACTGCAGAACCTGCCAACCTTAAAAATAAAGCTGAATAGTGAATAGTTGGTAGGAAAAAAGATCTGCAAAAGTGTACTTTTACTAAATATTTTTCCTGTACTTTACGGGGCCTTCCATTCCTAATATTTGTTTGGTAATCCAAAAGGAAGCCATGCCAGGACAACCTCTTCATCTTGTTTGTATTTCTCCACAGCCGCTCTGTCTGGCTATTTCCCTCCCTAATAATTCGGCTGGGGATTTCCTCCCAGTAAAAATAACATTTATTGACATGGGTGCATGTTACACCATATGTAACTATTTAGCCTCCAGAACAGATATTTGTCTACATGAAATACATCCATGGACGAGGAATACATGAGAAGGTTTTCTTCATCTGTAGCCTCAATCTGTGTGAAAGGCGCCTGCAGTCACAGTCCTTATAAAGTGTGACCATCTGATGTGGTGACGTCAGTAAACTTTGTTTTTTACTGTCTGAACCGATCATATAATAAATTGAATGAGAAAATAGCAATTTAAAGATTTAGAAGAAACGACAGCCCTTTATATTTCTATTGAAGCCATCGTCCTCACTACACAGCAAATAAATGATTGCATCACTCTTTCTCAAAACGTCTCCATGTACATAAAAGGATTTTAGATAATTTGTGTGAATAAAATGATGAGGTTACAGATGATCCCAGATTTATGATTAACTCCATTGCTCCTTATATGACAGTTATGGGTGCATTGTTTCTTATGTTACATAAGCTTGGAACAAGCTGCATCATGAGCTAGATACATTTTGTGTTACTCTTAGGCATGCATTCAGTTACGAAATATTTTACTCATGTGATACAAATTATATCTCTGGTGTGCAGTCATTAGCCAAGGGTGACTTAGCATTTCCAAAAAAACAGGCATTGCATCACTGTTCACCAACTAAACTATACACACTACCTATAAATGCATAGTAAAATTAAAGGGGTTGTCCCATGAAAAATATTCTACAGTTTTCAAACCAGCGCCTGGATCTGAATACTTTTGTAATTGCATGTAATTAAAAATTTAGCACAGCCAATGTGTTATTCAATAAAAATGTATCTGGATAGCGCCACCTGCAGTTTTTTTTTTCTTATTTCTTAGTCCTGTTCACTGAGAAGGCCACACATGCTCAGTGTCATCCTTCAACTGCCTCCTGAGCTGTGATAGGGAGAGCATGGACACGCCCCCTGAGCTGCAGCAGAATAGACACTCTCCTTGATCTGCCAGCTTGATATAAATCTAGCAGAGCAATGAATGGGGAGATCTCTGGATCCATGTGAGGTACAGGGCTGGTTCTGGATTTGTTAGAAAGAGGTTGTTATATCCTATACGATGTCTGATTTTAATTGTTTACATTAGTCATGGGATAACCCCTTTACATATGATCATGATTTCTTACGCTCTCTCTTCTTCTACTTGAATTCCTACAGACTGATATCTGTAGGCTGCCTCTCTCTGCTCTGCGGTAGCAGCTTCTTCTGGCCCATCAACCTAAAAAACAATATTAAGCAGTTACAACATTACAACATGAGAGAAAGAAGAAGGTGAATTCTCAATACTAGGACCTACTCACCTATTGCCCATTTGAAAGGTCCATATAGAATATTATCTGATGGGGATACAGTTGCAAGAAAAAGTATGTGAACCCTTTGGAATTATATGGATTTCTGCACAAATTGGTCATAAAATGTGATCTGATCTTTATCTAAGTCACAACAATAGACAATCACAGTCTGCTTAAACTAATAACACACACAGAATTAAATGTTACCATGTTTTTATTGAACACACCATGGAAACATTCACAGTGCAGGTGGAAAAAGTATGTGAACCCCTAGACTAATGACATCTCCAAGAGCTAATTGGAGTGAGGTGTCAGCCAACTGGAGTCCAATCAATGAGATGAGATTGGAGGTGTTGGTAACAGCTGCCCTGCCCTATAAAAAACACACACCAGTTCTGGGTTTGCTTTTCACAAGAAGCATTGCCTGATGTGAATGATGCCTCGCACAAAAGAGCTCTCAGAAGACCTACTGATTAAGAATTGTTGACTTGCATAAAGCTGGAAAGGGTTATAAAAGTATCTCCAAAAGCCTTGCTGTTCATCAGTCCACGGTAAGACAACTTGTCTATAAATGGAGAAAGTTCAGCACTGCTGTTACTCTCCCTAGGAGTGGCTGTCCTGTAAAGATGACTGCAAGAGCACAGCGCAGACTGCTCAATGAGGTGAAGAAGAATCCTAGAGTGTCAGCTAAAGACTTACAAAAGTCTCTGGCATATGCTAACATCCCTGTTAGCGAATCTACGATACGTAAAACACTAAACAATAATGGATTTTACGGGAGGATACCACAGAGGAAGCCACTGCTGTCCAAAAAAAACATTGCTGCACGTTTACAGTTTGCACAAGAGCACCTGGATGTTCCACAGCAGTACTGGCAAAATATTCTGTGAACAGATGAAACCAAGGTTGAGTTGTTTGGAAGAAGCACACAACACTATGTGTGGAGAAAAAGAGGCACAGCACACCAACATCAAAACCTCGTCCCAACTGTGAAGTATGGTGGTGGGGGCATCATGGTTTGGGGCTACTTTGCTGTGTCAGGGCCTGAACGGATTGCTATCATCGAAGGAAAAAATTAATTCCCAAGTTTATCAAGACATTTTGCAGGAGAACTTAAGGTCATCTGTCCACCAGCTGAAGCTCAACAGAAGATGGGAGTTGCAACAGGACAGCGACCCAAAGCATAGAAGTAAATCAACAACAGAATAGCTTAAACAGAAGAAAATACGCCCCTTCAGGAGTGACCCAGTCAGAGTCCTGACCTCAACTCGATTGAGATGCTGTGGCGTCACCTCAAGAAAGTGATTCACACCAGACATCCCAAGAATATTGCTGAACTGAAACTGTTCTGTAAAGAGGAATGGTCAAGAATTACTCCTGACCGTTGTGCATGTCTGATCTGCAACTACAGGAAACGTTTGGTTGAAGTTATTGCTGCCAAAGGAGGTTTAACCAGTTATTAAATCCAAGGGTTCACATACTTTTTCCACCCCCACTGTGAATGTTTAAATGGTGTGTTCAATAAAAAAATTGTAACATTTAATTCTTTATGTGTTATTTGAAGATCAGATCACATTTTATGACCAATTTGTGCAGAAATCCATATCATTCCAAAGGGTTCACATACTTTTTCTTGCAACTGTATGTCTGTGTATGAGTTGTGAAGAGAAAGTATGGTGTCAGGATTGATCGACCCAACCAAGGTAAAGTTCATAGCAGTGACTCCATGTGATATAGCTGCACTACAGGTGATAGTGCTGCTGTGCTACAGTATTAAAATATGAGATGCAACAACCTGTATGTTAATATATTGTGATTGTCCATATTGCATCCTTTCCATCACATTATACACAGCACGTATCTGTGGTTATTACCACCGTGTAATCCAGCAGCGGTGGCTGAGCTTACACACTATAGGGAAAGGCTGGAAGTGCATAGGCCAACACCTTTACCTATAGTGTGCAAGCACGGCCACCACTGCTGGATTGCAGAGTGGTCAAAACTATGGATACAAGCAGTGTATAATGTGATGGAAAAGAGCCAATATGGGGAATCCAAATCAGAATACATTAGTAAGTGCCTTGTATTAACTTTCTCTACATAATAAATGCCATTTGTTGAAGTGAGGCAGCCCCTTTAAGTGTGCTACACTTAATAGGGTTAGGCAAAAAATGTCTTGGTGCGTGCATTGCATGTTTCCTATGTGTTATAGGAACTGCATGTGTCTTGTTTCTGACTGACTTAAGAGCAGGATATCCATATGTGTAAGGCTAGTTTCATACTTGCGGTAGCAGGGTCCGGCAGGCTATTCCAGTGGGGGAACACCCTGCCAGATCCGTGCTTACGCTAACCAACTGTGCCTCCAGTGTGTGTGCCTCACTATAATGGGGGCGGGCTGGAGGTCCGGCCACTGCACGGCAAACATGCCGAGAGGCAGCCACACAAAAACTACAGCGGACAAGGGTACTGGCAAAGCATGGATAGAGCTGACCTCTAATAGAACAGTCCTATCCTTGTCTGTAATGCCGACAATAATAGGACATGCGGACATACAGACATGGAATGCAGATGGGGTCATTTCCATTTTTTGCGGCCCCATTGAAGAGAATGGTTTCACATACAGGCCACAAAAAAAGAAAATTGGTACAGACTCGGAAAAAAAATACATTTGTTGCAGAAGCCCTAAGGTGGGCCCCCAGAATCAGTTACACTGGTGGACCCTAGGTACCCCAGTCCGACACTGATGGCTGGATTACCTGTATTCCAATGGACAGGTTTTTCCTGAACAGATTCTTTTTCCTGTCTTCTGCAGTGATGGTGGAAACAGTTGAAGTAGAGTTTACTGTCATGGTGTTGTCCATGTGCTGGCTTGCTGGGCCATGAATCTGAGCGTTGGCAGCTTCAATGGCAGCGGTAAGTGCTTTCATACTGTCCAGACTCTCAGTAGAATTACTGAGCCCTGACTGACTAATCATATCCCCTCTTTGTCCATGTCCATCCATGTAGGCATCTTGGGCAGATTCTGTGCTACTCTGAGCAGTGATGGAAATGAAAGGTTTTGTTGTTGTCCGGGGTGGTACTGGAGGAGGTGTCTTTTTATACGTGGTAATACATGAAGATACTGAAAAAGAAACCAAAGATAATTGATTAACACTTCTTCCCTATGGGTAAATGACATCATAGATCACAGATCATCTTTCTGCATTATTACCATGCCGACTTGCAACTTTTGAAAGTTGCCCTCCAGGAGGTGCGAATTTGCAGCCCTATTGAATTTTTTTATTTATTAGCTATGCTCCTTTTTCCAGCCCTGCATCATTTTGAGTGGTGCTCTGCCCCCTTTTGAGAGGCACCCACCATCTCAAGGCACTTTGGACATCATGGCTGTGCCTAATGATGCTGAATTTGGCACCATATACAGTTACGGTACATGGGGGACAGGGCGGTCCTCCATGCTATGCCCAGGAGATTAGCTAACTCTTCTAGGAAGCTGGGAGGTTGCTCCTCTTTCGAGGAGCCTCTCAGACATTACAGGAGAGTTGGAAAGTATGAATATTACCAGTGATTCTGAACCCAACATAATTGGGATAGTACTTCCGAACAGCTAAGAAAGGTAAAGGACAAAGGTGAAGTGAGGACATGTTGACATTGATTGCATTGACTCCCACTTATATGCAGACCAGTATGTATATTAGAGTATTAATTATGTACGATTTGTACCTGAGGTAGGATGTCTTATAGGATATGTCTGAAAAGAATTTCTATTAGATATTAAGCTTAGACAGACCTTCCTCCCTTCCTTGAAAGTAGGCCCAAAGTAAGTCAAAGTAAGTGGAGAAAAGTAAGCCTTTGTTTATACTCTATGCTGAGCAGTCTGAATCATGCACATACAGTATGCATGTAATGGCCATAACCCACATGTCCTAATTAGGGATGAGCGAAACGACTTCTGATGAACATCCGAAGTCGATTCGCATAAAACCTCATTCTCATACTGTACGGAGCAGGAGCTCCGTACAGTATTAGAATGTATTGGCTCCGATGAGCCAAAGTTATTGCTTTGCGAAGTCTTGCGAGACTTCGGAAAATAACTTAATAAATGTATTTGTACTGTAAAAAAACATTTCCCGAACTCGGGTTCGGTTCCAGGGTACGACTTCGGTACACAGGTACACAGCATCTATTTTTCAGGATTAGTTGACTTCTATAAGGTCTAAGGCACAATAGCAATCCTTGTGGCTCCTATGATGCATATGATGCCTCAAAACTGTGCTCCATAGGGATATATTGTTTCTCTACACATTGGGTAGAATTCATCATGAGGGGAATATTTGAAGTCAGTTTTGCTGGAGTCTGTGTTAGTGTACATTATGCCACATTTATCATATGTCTCATGTTTGATATATTTGTCTTATCCTTAAACCTAACATTTTGTCTAAAAAAGCTACTCCAGTTTTCCTACTCCACCCTCCTCCAGGAGTGAGATTGCGACTTTTTTGCACTAAAGAAGTCTCAATGATAAATCTGGAGTGAAACTCATTAAAGGGGTTCTCCGGGAATTAAGAAAATGAAAATACTGAGCTAAAGAGCTGCTTCATCCTCCTCACTGCTCTGCTTGTCAGGGATTATGATTCTGAATACAGCTGATAAGATCTTCAGCTGAAGCTCTGTAGGAATGGAGTTCATGAGGAGACATGAAGTACACAGAGAACAGGACAGGACAGGAAATGTGGGGCTGTGGTAATGGAGACTGCATACAAGAGCTGCTGCTCATTATCTACACCCCCACCTCCTTTCTGTACGTCATGTCTCCTAATGAACTCCATTCCTACAGAGATTCATCTGAAGATCATATTGAACTGTATTCAGGATCATAATCCCTGACAAGTAAGAGAGGAAGATAGCGCAGCTCTTTAACTTGTCCTCCTGTGTAATTGAGACAAGTTTTGTGTGGACTAGTAGGATGGCGGCCATTTTATTTCTCCTAATGATTGCTCCACTGACAAAACGAGCCATTATAACTAATGAAAGGTATTTGGTAATATATTTATAATAAAGTAATATTTAAGTATTTTCATTTTCTTAATTCCCGGAGAACCCCTTTAACATAGTTAACCACATCCACATTACAATACTGGAGTGAGTGGTGTAAAAATGCAAAAAGTGATTTTGTTTTATGTCAGAATTCTGGAGTGAAGCAATGATAAATGGGCCATTGTTTCTACTGGAGAATTTATCTGCAAAATGGCACCCACCCAGTGGAGCAATGAAGTTTTTTCTCTGTCAGAGGGCATATAAAATCTGAGCCTTAAATTGGCGCCTCATAACTTGAAGGTTGCATGGAAAAGTAATATGTTACTGCTAAACTCACTATCTAACCAACTGTTCTGATGTTTAAAGGGGTTCTTCTGGCTACAGATATTGATAACCTATCCTGTGGATGGTTCATTGCACCCACCAACAGGGGCATAAATACCATAGCGACAGGCCATGTGACTGGGGCCCTGGGCAAGAGGGGGCCCAGTCTTAGTTGGGATAATTTCCTCTTCTACTGCAGGTGAAAACTTGGCCAGAACTCTACCCTCTAAATAAACAACTTTTAGAAAATGAAGGCAGTGGAAAAATGGCCCAAGAGTCATTGAAATGTTTTTAGGGAGGGGGGGGGGGGGGGTGGTTTGATCCTTGCTATGGGGACCTTACTTCTCTATATACACCACTGCCCACCGATCAGCTGTTTTGGGTGGCCATGGACAGACAGTTCCTGTACACTATATAGTGGCTATGCCGAGCTTCAACATGCCAGTGCTGGAAACTACACAGTGTACTGAGTCTTCTGCTTCCACTACGCATGCTAACAGCCACTGGTGGGGTTGTTGGTTCTGGACCCCCACTGGTCTGATATTGATGACCTATCCAGAGGATGTTATGAGTTTATGTAGCCTGAAGAACCCCTTTAATTCCTTTTTTTAGTGTCAGTTTCCATATACATACACATTTCTCTCCTCTTCTTTGCATCCTAAACGCATATATGCATGTACCAAAAAGTAAAGGCCCCTTTACACAAATAGTCATAAAAAAAGGATAAAATTTAGCTAAAGTGATCAAATATCGAGCACTGTAAAAGCATTGAACGATTGAATGACAAGTGGTAATCGTTTAGTTTGTCGTTCTTGTGATCTTTGATGTAGACACCTAAATCATCATTTGTCGTCCAGACAAGTGTAAAGAGATATTTTTACAGCACAGGCGATTCCATACACCACATACCACACCTGTCATGTTAATTACTTCAGATAGAAATATGTACACAAACGCTCGTGTTCTCCTATTGGTCAAATTAAAGTAGGATGAAACACTTCAAACGCTGGTCTTTAATTTTCCTGGTTCTGAACTCAAGCAAATATTCACCAAACATTGAGCACCACAACCTTCCTGCAAATTAACATACCTTATCTTTTCTGGAGCCAACTAAATCCTTCTCCTCCAATTTTCCTCAAGCTCCATGTCTATAATCAGGGGCGTAGCTAAAGGCAAATTGGGCCCTGATGCTGGAGTTCAGTTTGGGAGTGCATTGGGGACCGCATCCTCCCACCTTCTGAACACCCCATCTTGCCACTCCCAATTAGTGTGCCCGCTGTGCTCCCCAACACTATACTGCAGAAACAATCCCCCTGAAATTACTAGTACCATACAGATAGTGCCCCCTTCAATAATTATTGGCATACAGTGCCCTAATAGGTAACTGCACCCGGCAAATAGTGCCCCTGACACTAATAGTGTAAACAATGTTCCCTAAAAATAATTGTGCTAAGCTGATAATGTGCCAGGGTGCCCCTCAGTAATAGTGCTCCCCAAAGTCCCTTCAATAGAAAATAATTATCTGCACTTAGAGTTAACAGTGCCCCCAATTGAAATAATACCCTCTATTGTGCCCCAGAAGTAATAATGCCCCCATACTGCCCATACCAGTAATCATGTTTCCCATAGTCCCCAGTAGTAATAATTCTCCTTATAATGTGTGCCAGTGCAAAAAATACCCCCTGATAACATGTGCCAGTATAAAAAATACCCCCTTATAATGTACACCAGTATAAAAAATACCCCTTTATAATATGCGCTAGTACAAAAATACCCCCTTATCATGCATGCCAGTGCAAAATATACCTCCTTATAATGCATGCAGTACAAAAAATCCCCCCTTGTGTGCCAGTACACAAAATGCTTCCAGTAGAGCCAATTTCCCCATAGAACCCCCTGTAGATGCCCCCCCCCCCATGGTGCCCCAACAGCATGGTGCCAAATAAACAATAAACTCAAATACTTACCTCTATGCGGCTGTCAGCAATGTGGCGCAAGCGTCTTCCGGCCTGTTTCCTGAGCTGAAAGCTGCCCGGCTCAGGTGGTGTGATAATGATTACATCATCATGCCACCTGTGCCAGGCTCCTGAAGCCTATCAGAGAGAAAGGTGGGGCAGACAGTTCCTCGCCTCAGCACCTAACTGTATCACCTAACTGAGGACAGCGATACATCATTGGTGGTAGGGCCCCCCCTGGCTTAGGGGCCCGGTCTCAATTGAAACCAGTTGAGACCCCCATAGCTATGCCCCTGTCAGTAACATAATCCAATTTTTTCTTGGTAAGGCGACGTTTTGCCCATAAGCTATCTCTAACTGAAGACAAAATAGAGGGGGGAGGTCTTTGGTGGTAAAGAAGGTGGAACAAAGGGTCTTTACACACCTTTTTCACACCTTCAAGGGTATAACACAATCGCTTTTTATTCCCCAGACAATACCCACAAAGTCAATTTTCTTTTAGTGTAAATGTAACTGTTTGGCTGACAAACAATCTCTTACATGATTGCCCTTATGCATTTTTACACGATACTCTGCACATCTAAATGGTTGTCGTTCAAATGTTACCGACTTGAGTAACGACTTGTTCTTCACTCGATCGAACCAATTATCTACTCGCGGATAGCGGCCTGATTTTGTTTGCAGTTCCTTGGCTAAAATTCCTGCAATACGTAAAGTTGACGAATTGTTTTGCTCATTCCTAATCACAAGAATCCTATGAGAAGGATGTGTGCACCAGAGTATAGGCTATGTCAGGTACAGACACGTTGTCACTGTCATTTCCCAGTCACAGTTGACTCATATAAAAGGGACAAGGTGTGCTTTCAGTATGCTTGTATGGGACATCTTCTTTCAAAGGAAATCTGAATGGATTTGTGTTTGCGCTTGTTTTACCATTGTATTACAACTTTTTTGTTGGGGGTGGCTGCAATTAATTCAACAACACTGGTCAAATATTCACCATCCAAGCAAATGCGAAGCAAACTTCAAATAAACATCTCTGTGTTTCATAGCGAGAACAAAAGAGAACTATGTTCACATGTCGCTGCTTGCCAAGTGTCTTGTAGAGACTTCAGGATGTGCAATTTGTACACAATGGAGTAAGTTACACAGAAATATTCATAAGCAATTATACCACATGTTGACAATGTGCTTAGTAGTAATTTATTTGGTCAAGTCAGAGTACTTCTCTGAGCATACCGATTGGGCTGAAAAGTAACTGGTAGATTGCAATTTGTGAGTAACAATATTTATATAAAAGCTGCATTATGTGAATAAGGAATTATGACCAGTTCTGGCTCGGTAGAAGATGACTATGTGTTCTTCAATGAGTCAGGAAGTCCAGAAAAATGTCTTCCCATAAAAATGACTTTATCTCAGGTACGTCTTCAAAATTTTACAGAAATCTTAATATTCATTTTCTGACTCTACAATGGGGGCTGAATGATAGGTTTGACACATGGCCTGGGCCTTCATTACAGTAGGGTCCTAAGAGGCCTCCACCCCCACAACCCTTGTTGGTCATTTGATGATATTTTCTAACTCAGAAGGTGGGGAAATGGTGATGAATGAGTGTGGTTCTCTCTTTTGAACTCTAAGGGAGTCGCTGGCTGAACTGTCTACATGACACTCAGATGGCCACGTAGGAGGAATGGGTGCTCCACCAGCATTAATTTGGCCCTCTATAGAATCTAAAGTCAGACACATTCAACCTCAGCAGTATAGCGAGTCCCCGACTCCTTTCCTTCCCAATGCACTTGTAGGCAACCCATCCTTGTCACACTCTAGGAAGGGTTGCTTGAGGTAATTTTGATACATTCCCAGAGGACACCTTCAAGACAGAAGCAGGTTTCAGTAGCTGTACCAATATGTAGCACTTGGTCCAAAATTCATTAAATGAATTTATTGCCCTATTCTGACAATTACCCAACACTTGGACACGTGTCCCATTTGAGATGCACATCCAAATTTACTATCTGCATGAGAATGAGTGACATATGATTCAAGGTGGATTAAAATGTTCCTGGTTTCCTGGGGTTGTGGCCTCTTAGTGTCACCAAATACGACTCATTTATAAAGGTTCCTCTCACCCGGTACAAAGTGAACAGGTATGCCGGAAATCTCCCCCATAACGTCTTCTTGTCTGAATAATGCAATGTGTGCCTTTCTTCTTATAGTCATTTATAAAACAATTCTCTTTAAAGTGGAAGAGTCTTGGCTCTTGAGGTTGAATGTAATGACCCTATGGTTATAACTCACCCAAAATGCATGAAGTGGAGCAGAAATCATTTCCTCCCTGAGCTTACAGTTTGCCTGAGCTGTGACTGAGCCCTCTTCTTAATCACATGAGGTTTCCTGTCAGGGCACCCTAGGACTTAATCCCCTTTCAAATAAATACAGCATGAATAGTCCAGAACAGGAGGGATATTTCTTCACAGCAGGCTGAGCCGAGCCAGCCGTACACTGTTTTCTGCTATATTCTTTCTATATAGATTTTCAAAGCCTCGGCTGAATACAGATTTTCTAGGCCTCCATATGTAACTTTTGGTTATCCACCTTCATTCTTTCTGGTAGGAAATCAAACGTTTGCTATCAAATATTAACAGGAGGAATCCAGCCTGCCTGGATGAATAAGTCTGGTGGGTTCTTGCTGCCTCTGTGGGAGTGAGAAAAGTCGTCACGGTTACTTCAAAAGACGCATTCTTACAAGACTATTGGCGGGTTGCATTCAAACTTCTTGGGTGATTAAGCATAGTGAACGGACTCAGCTTCAAAGACCGTGCAAAAAGTATATAGCGGCAGAAACAAACAGTCTGCTATATACCGCTGGGTTATGCAATATTGTGGATCTTGTGCGTATATCTTCCTATTAAACAGATAGAAGGAGGTTGACCGATAAATGACTTCTAGTAGAAGATAGGTCTGGTCACGTCACATATAAGGTAGGCTTATGTGGGCATGTAAACCATTCATGGAGTAAACACTGTCATTGGAGGTCCTTCATGTAATTTCTAAAGAGTTATTCAGAGTGGGCTCCCTGGGCAGTTATGTCGGCTGAAGGGTCTACAGTGTCACCACAGAAAATATAAATTACCCAAAAACGATAGCAATTTTCTAAAAACTATACAAATATAAATCCCCCCAAAACTATAAAACTATATATTCTCCCAAAACTGATGGTACTTATGGAATTGTTAAGTATGCAGCTTCTCCAGCTCAGATTCACACAGTGCAGTTTAGGGCCATTTTTGATCTTTAATGTTTAGTCAGAGGCAATGGAGGATCCTAAAAAAGACAAAGTGTAAGGCCTCTTTCACACGGGCGTCCCGGATTTTCTCAGGATGCGTCCCGGCTGCATTGCGGGAAACATGCGCGCACACAATTTCAGTCAGTTTTGACTGCAATTTCGTTGTTCGGTTTTTATCTCGCGGGTGCAATGCGTTTTGCATGCGCGGGATAAAAACTGAATGTGGTACCCAGACCCGAACCCGGACTTCTTCACTGAAGTTCGGGTTTGGATTAGGTGCAGGTCCTGAAAGAAGAAGAAAAAAGACGATGCCGGCTGCGCGAACAAGAGGATGAGGTGAGTTAGTTGCCCCCCCAAGGTTATTCCTTGCCCCACCGCGTGCCCCACGCTGATTCCCCTTTAAAACGCTGCCCGCCGATGCTAGTACAGCAGCAATCTGTCCAGGGCCTTCTTTAACGCAGGGCAAAAGGGGCAGCTGCCTCAGGCCCAGTTGCTCCTGGGGGGCCCACGGCAGCTGCCTCCTGAGCCCCGCTGGCCACTGAAGACATGGGGGGCGGCGGCAAGGCACAGGGACATGAGCGTTTCTATTGTGAAAGCGCTCATCTCCATAGTCATCTGTATCACTGTCCTTTAGGACAGCGATACAGATGGAAGTGCTGTGGTGGGGCAGGGGAGGGAGCGGTGCTCCCTTCCCCGTTCCTCTTATAGGCTGCAGGCACCAGGCCTGCAGCCTATCAGACGTCGATGCAGGTGGCGCGATGACGTCATCACGCCGCCTGAGCCGTACGACGCGGGACACAGGCTTGAAGAGGCCTGCATCGCATCGCTGCTAGCCTAATAGAGGTAAGAATAAGTGTTTAATTTTTTTTTATATGGTACTACTACTGGCACATGATTGGGGGGCATCTATGGGGGCACTTGTTACTGGCACATAATTGGGGGCATCTATGGGGCACCTGTTACTGGCCCATGATTGGGGGGCATCTATGTGGGGACCTGTTACTGGCACATGATTGGGGGCACCTGTTACTGGCACATGATTGAGGGGCATCTATGGGGCACTTGTTACTGGCACATGATTGGGGGGCATCTATGGGGGCACTTGTTACTGGAACATGATTGGGGGGCATCTATGGGGGCACTTTTTATTAGCACATGATTGGGGGGCATCTATTGGGGCACCTGTTGCTGGCACATGATTGGGGCGCATCTATGGGGGCACTTGTTACTGGCACATGATTGGGGGCATCTATGGGGGCACCTGTTACTGGCACATGATTGGGGGGCATCTATGGAGGTACTTGTTACTGGCACATGATTGGGGTGCGTCTATGGGGGTACTTGTCAATGGCACATGATTGGGGGCATCTATGGGGCACTTGTTACTGGCACATGATTGGGGGGCATCTATGGGGGCACTTGTTACTGGCAAATTATTGGGGCGCACTGTGGGGGCATCTATGGGGGCACTTCTTACTGGCACATTATTGGTGGCACTTTTTACTGGCACAGTATTGGGTGGCACTATGGGGGCATCTATGGGGGGACTTCTTACTGGCACATTGTTGGGGGCACTATGGGGGCATCTACTAAGGCCACAAAGAAGGGGTATTTTATATGGGGGAAGGGGGGCGAGGAACACTATAGGGGCTTCTACTGAGGCCACTAAGAAGGGGTATTTTATATGGGGGATTTGTATGGGGCATTTTATACTGGGGCACATTATAGTGGGTACTATGGGGAAGGGGACAGCGGAGTACTATGGGCTCATCTATCTACTGGGGCACTATATATGTGGCATTTTATACTGGTATATTATGGGGGCACTAGGAAGAAGAGGGGAGAGGAGCACTATGGGGGAATTTACTGGGGGGCACTATATAGTGGTATTTTATACTGGCACATTATGGGGGCACTATGGGGACATTAGCTCAACTGGGGCATTAAAAGGGGGTATTTTTTGCACTGGCACATTATAAGGAGAATTATTACAACTGTGGGGCATTATGATGAGCTTAATTACTACTGGGGGTCTATGGGGAACATGATTACTAGTATGGGCACTATGGGAGCATTATTACTTCTGGTGCACAGTGGGGACATGTTGGGGGGCACTGTAGGAGCACTATTACTAACATGTGTGCTCTAGCAGATAATTATTCCTATTAGTGTGGGGGCACCTTGGGACACTATGAGCTTACCACAATTATTTTTGGGAGAAGTTATGTTTACACTATTAGTGTCAGGGGCACTATTTGCTGGGCGCAGTTATTTTAGGGCACTGCGTGCCAATAATTATTGAATGGCACTATCTGCATGGTACTACTATTATCAGGGGGTTTATCTGTTTCTGCAGTATAGTATTGGGGAGCACATCGGCACAGTATTGGGGGTGGTAGGATGATTTGTCCAGAAGATGGGATGATGATGGAAAAGTAGTAAACTAAGATTTTGTTTTTCAAACTGCAGAAACGAGAAATGGCTGAAAAATGGTGTCTGGTCTGAAGGTCTGAAAGGAGAAGATGAGGAAAGAGAACATCTACATCAAAGAGACGTCACTGGATGTATGAGGTATGTGGCGCTGTATTACCCTGTATGTAGGGGTGGATGGAGGGGTTATCCCTGCTTCCACCTGCATACCGCAATACTCTCATATTTTGTAATCTTATTTATATATACTTATATCATTTTTTTTCAGTAGTATGATTAAGTGGTGATAATTATTAGTGCCCCTCCATTTTTGACTGTGGTATCTTATGTGCCCCCCTAATGTATTGTTCCTAGAGTTGCCAGTGGCTGGATGATTTACATTTAGCCACATTTACTATAATTGTTTCTTAAATTAAAATATTCTGACATCCACAGCAGAATTCACATGTACGACATAGGCTCCAGCTAACCAGGACCCAACAATGCAGGAATGTATGCCAGTTATCAGAGGACTGTTTGCTAAAGAAAGTAATGACAAGAGGACTAATTAGGGATGTCCATTAGCTAGGAGCTGTGTAAGCGCACCCTTGAGGGGAGAACTCAGTATTACATGTTAAAACATGAAGATAAATAGGAGTCGGGACAACAAGAGGGAAACCGAAGCAAAGACAATACATGGGAGAGCAGAAAACATCTAGAAATGTAGCGTGGTGATGAAATTATTGAGGGATGAAATTCACCCATGATGCAGAGAATTTAACACAGAAATGGAGTACAGTAGTGTTAGTCGAGCACCAAAGTGCTCGGGTGCTCGGGTACTCGAGTAGAACACCTCGGGATGCTCGGGTGCTCTACCGAGCACAATGGAAGTCAATGAGAGAACCCGAGAATTAAACCAGGCACCCCCTGCTCTGAAGAGGGGAGGGTGTCTGGTTCATAGTAAAAGGTCAGAAATTGATGGAAACACCGCTGAAATTGTTTGGGAACAGCATGGGGAGGATGTCTGGATGCATCTTGGACTCCCAGGTCGCTGCTGGGAACGATGTTGTCCGAGTAGTACGCCACTTTTACAGACTGACAATAATACGCACCAAACCGAAGATAAAATCGATTTTAGAATAAAAATTGTTAGGAAATATTCTTTCCTGTATATTTACTTGTATATAAAGTGCAAGTGCTGCCAAAAATTACAAGGAAGAGGCACTCCAATATAACCTGTATATCACATAAAGGAAAGCATCATACACACCATTCGCATCATTTGCATTGTGGTACAATTGTTCAGGTAGTGGGACTCCTACACTCATAAAGCCTATGTACTAAGGGAAAGGGCTACCAAAAATTACAAGGAACCGGCACTCCAATACACCCTTTATTACACATAAAGGAGGGCATCATGCACACCCTTGAAAAATTATGATTGATGGCCTGCTGGTGACCCTCTAAAACATTAGGGGGCGAGGGCCTGCTGCTGAGCTGACCATCTAAAAACTGTTGTGGGTGAGGGCCTGCTGCCGAGCTGACCATGTAAAAAAAATTGTGGGCGAGGGCCTACTGCCGAGCTGACTATCTAAAACATTAGGGGCGAGGGCCTGCTGCCGAGCTGACCATCTAAAACATTTTGTGGATGAGGGCCTGCTGCCGAGTTGACCATCTAAAAAAAATTGTGGGCGAGGGCCTACTGCCGAGCTGACCATCTAAAAGATTATGGGCGAGGGCCTGCTGCCGAGCTGACCATCTAAAACATTTTGTGGGTGTGGGCCTGCTGCCGAGGTGACCATCTAAAAAAAATTCTGGGCGAGGGCCTGCTGCCGAGCTGACCATCTAAAATAATTTGTGGGCGAGGGCCTGCTGCCAAGCTGACCATCTAAAAATTTAGGGGTGAGGGTCTGCTGCTGAGCTGACCCTCTAAAACATTATGGTTGAGGGCCCGCTGGTGATCCTCAAAAACATTATGGGTGAGGGCCTGCTGGTGACCCTCTAAAACATTATGGGTGAGGGCCCCCTGCTGAGCTGACCCTCTAAAACATTAGGAGCGAGGGCAGCCTAATAAGCATGTTGGTATGATGGAGGAGGAGGATGAGAAAAAGGAGATATATACCCTTTTTAGTGGTGGAAGGGGTGCATGGGAATACAGTGTATTCAATACACCATAAATGCCACATTTAGACTGCTATTATGTTCAGCCGCTTTTCTCTGGTGGAGTAGAGAAGTCAGGGGCAATCCAGGCCTTGTTCATTTTTATAAGAGTCAACCTGTCAGCATTTTCAGCTGACAGGCGGATGCGCTTATCAGTTATTACGCCCCCAGCAGCTCTAAATACACACTCTGACAAAACGCTGGCGGCGGGGCAGGCCAGCACCTCCAAGGCGTTGAGTGCCAGTTCATGCCACGTGTCCAGCTTGGAATAAAACTTCCATGGGTACTACACCCTGTAGCGGAGGCACCCGTCTCCTGTTCCTCCTCCTCCTCATCATCCAATTCACGCTGAGAAGACGAACTGACTTGCGGAAATGGGCATACATGCGGCGCACCTTCACCGGTAGCTCAGGCAAATTGGTGCAGGTTTTGAGAAACCGTTGAACCACTAGGTTGAACACGTGGGCTAGGTATGGTATGTGTGTGAGCTTGCCGAGCTCCAAAGCCACCACCAAGTTACGGCCATTATCAGACACAACCATGCCTGGTTCTAGGTTAAGTGGCGAGAGCCACAGCTCAGTCTGGTCCCTTATCCCCAGCCACAGCTCTGCGGCGGTGTGCTGTTTGTCGTCTAAGCAGATCAGTTTAAACACGGCCTGTTGCCACTTCCCCACTGCAGTGCTACACTGCTTCCAGCTACTGACTGATGGCTGACTGGTGCTGCAAGATGATAATTCAGAGGTTGAAGTGGAGGAGGAGGAGGAGAAGGGGGGGTTGCAGACACTAACTTAGGTGGCGGCGGAAACCCTGATGGAAGTAGGGCCCGCAATCCTTGGCATTGGTAGCACCTGTGCTATCCCAGGGTATGACTCGCTCCCAGTCTCCACAACGTTCACCCAGTGTGCAGTCAGGGAAATGTAGCGTCCCTGGCCAAAAGCACTTGTCCAGTCTCTGAGGGTGGTGTTCTGCTCATTCTCATGGACCCTGCCCCTGTAGATGACATGTCAGCAATGATGCTGCATCTTCGGCACTCCAGCTCTTGTGAAACTACAATTCCCAGTATGCTCCAGTATGATCATGGATCCGCAAAACACAGCCGAGTGCCTGCCGCAATTTTTTTTTCCTGCCAAAATGTTTTACCCTTGTCTACAAAATAGACAAGAATAAGACATGTTCTATTTTTTTGCAGGGCTGCAGAACGGACTTACCGGTGTGCTGTCTGCATCTTTTGCGGCCTCATTGAGATGAATAGGTCCGCCTGTGATCTGCAAAATATGCGGATCGGATGTGGACCAAAACGGCATGAGTCCTTAATATGTGATTTAATGTGACTTAATGTGCTGCCGATAAGTGAGGATTTTTTTGTGCCAGATAAAAGATGAGATTACAACATTCTGACCAAAATCCGCCATCACAAAAATCTTCCAAAATGAGCTGTTTCTGTGGCGCCATTGCTGGAGAAATCACAACAGGTCTTCTGCTGCTTTCATCCTCTGCAGTGCAAGTGCAACACGCCAGACCTGCAGGGTATGACGAAGTGAGGTCACAGTTATGGGCAATCGAGGGTACTCACTATATTTGAAGAACCCTG
Organism: Bufo gargarizans; assembly: GCF_014858855.1. Taxonomy (NCBI): domain Eukaryota; kingdom Metazoa; phylum Chordata; class Amphibia; order Anura; family Bufonidae; genus Bufo; species Bufo gargarizans. Next base: position 141,741,355 of record NC_058084.1, read on the forward strand.
GGCAGGCGCGTGGCAGTGAAGGAGAGGTAGACACAGTTCCTCTGGGGCACGCTCTGTAGAGAGGGACCAGGCCTGATGGTAGTTGAGGTGCCCTGGATGTTACAGGTATTTTGTGTGCCTGGGGCAAGGTCCCTGTGGTATTCGTGACGCCAGTGCCTTTGGACGGTGGCACGCCGGTTGGTGGTTGGAATGATGAAGGTACACAAGTATGCAGTGAACCAAAACGTAAACTTTACTGGACAATCCAACGTTGTACAGCAGGTGTAGCACAGTCTTTATATTACAGTTCCACAAAAGGGGCTTATTCACAAATATGGCAGGCAATAGTCATGCAAGTTACACTGAGGGTAAATTCCACAAGCACTCAGCAGCAGGTTGTACTTTTCCCAGAATCACTGTACACTGTCCTTTATTGAACTCCTGCTCTGGCTTTATATCTCCCAAGGCCCGGATGCCTAAAAGGGTGGCTTATATCCTTGGTTACTTCCTTCCTCAGGTATTATACTGCTTGCTATGATTCCTAAGTTCTTCTGCCCTTCAGGGTCACTTTGCTTACCCTGGGTCGCCTCCTCCTATCAGGTGGATAACTGAGGGTTTCTCCCAGGAGGTTGGATCCTTCAACTGGGGTATCTCTACTGAGCTGATCCTAGCTTCAGGAGCTTCAGGTGGACGAGCTGACTAGTGATGTCCGGATCATGAACGAATCGTTCTTTTGAACCGATTCAGTTCACTGATCCGGAAGAGTCGGTTCCTCTGACTGAGCCGATCCGAATGAAACGGCTCAGTCAGATCAGCATACAGGCAGCAGCAGCCAGTGTAATAGCCCCGCCCTCCAACCAATCAGAGGCAGCCAGTGGACGCTAGCCCCGCCCCTCCCCGCCCTCCAACCAATCAGAGGCTACCAGCACAGGGGGAGTCGCAGGGACTCAGAGAATCGTCTGAGTCTATTAGTTAAAAGAATCGAATGAGTCAGAGACTCATTTGATTCTTTTGAGTTAAAAGAACCGTGAGTCGCCGAGTCCCTGCCAGGCTCCCTGCTCTGCGGCTCCCTGTAAGTAAGTCCGTCCGGGGGAAGGGGGGGCATTAATCTAGCATGTAGCAGAGCTGTGTGTGTACAGGGTGCATGCAGCAGTGTAGCATCATGGTACACTGCTACATGCACCCTGTACACACACAGCTCTGCTACATGCTGTAGCAGAGCAGGAAGTCTGGTAGGGACTCGGTGACAATTCTTTTAACTAAAACTCTCAATTATCACAGTCTGCTCCACTGCAGCAGAGCTATGTTTGCCAGAGCCAGTCCCTCCTGACCTTCGGTTCACTTGAGAGCCGACTTAGCAAGTGAACCGAAGATTCGATGAGCTGAACATGCGCATTGATCTTCAGTTCACTTGCCTCTGCCGGCTCAGGAAGTGAACCGAAGATCCGATTCATGAATCGGTTCATTTGAATGAGCTGATTCAAATGAACCGATTCATTTGAAAGATCCGAACTTCCCATCACTAGAGCTGACTCCTCTAGTCCCCTGGAATGAACTACCACTTCCCTGTCTGGGCCTTCCTATATGTAGCTAGGGCTCTCCAGCTCCCTCTAACGTCTGGGAGGCTAAACTACACCCTGACAGGCCTGACACCCAGATAATACAGGGAAAACATGCACATGACATAAATGCAATTAAACACATTAACCTGTGCAGTGCCCACCTTTACCTGGTGGGACACTACACAAGGGTTGACAGCTGCAGGTAAAACCTGAAACATAACTTGACATGCTGGTGATTGAAAAACCTGCAGCGCAGGTCAATTTACACTGAATGATTTTCCTGCAGCCACTTTGCTGCTACTGTAAACGCTGCGGATTTTATGCACGCTATTCCACTGTAGAGGATCCGCAGCAATTACTTCACACGTGGCCGTACCCAGCTCCCAGCCTTGTAAAAGGCTTCTTTTTAGTTTTATGCAAGAAAAGCTTAAAGGGGTTATCCGAGGCTGAAAATGCCCCCCATATGCCCGGGCCCCTCACACTGATTCTACTTCCCTGCACGGCCGCCGCTGCTTCTCCCCATGCGCGGATGAAATCATCTGGTGTCGGGGAGCAGCCAATGACAGGCAGTGACGGGGACGAGCCTCCCTAGCGTCACCAGGGATACTAGGGAGGCTCGTCCCCATCACTGCCTGCCATTGGCGCACACCCCCGGACACCAGATTATTTCATCCGCGCACGGGGAGAAGCAGGGCAGCCGTGCGGGGACCGGGAGAGGCGCAGGGAGCAGGGAGCCAGGTAAGTAGAATCAGTGTGAGGGGTCTCGGCATATGGGGGGCATTTCCAGCCTTGGATAACCCCTTTAGTAATTGTCTAATTAAATTTTAATATTCACACTACATTTTCCCAAATCACTGGCAGTGTGTCTGAAACCGAAACCAAGTTATCTAGATGCATGGTATACAGCATCTGTAGACCGCTATAGACCAGAATACGCCAAAAGTGCGTCCTGCATCTGGCAGGTTTGAGAAACAGCAACGCCGCTGGGAGAAGCATTAGGGTTGTGTTGATTTTGATCCTCTGTATGTGAACAAGATGGCTTCCATTGGGTGACAGCAAGCAGTGATTTTGAAAATGGTGAACAATGGAAATCATCTATAATGTGGTTTTTATTCCCATGGATGCGTTAGAATTTTCTGCCAGGAAAAAAAAAAATCCTGTAGAAGTGGAGTACAAACCCTCCGTTAGGGAATGCTGAGCGTTGTAGTTTCACAGCAGGCATTGAGCTATGTCTGAGGAGAGTAACATAACTCCTGCATGCCCTCACCAGGAAGTCACTGTGCAGATACATCATTTTCCCTTTAGCAGCCAGCAGGTCCATGCGGAGAGTAACAGGACTCATACCTCACATTGCTATCAGTCGGGCTTTGTGAATGAAGCCATCTGCTGCGCCCCCTTATCTGGGGAAGATCAGCAGGATTCTTTCCTTCACAAGAATAACCGTTGCTCTGTAAGGATGGGTGTGATTGAGGGAAACATTTTCTACCTCCTATATCAACATGTGCTTCTCTTTGTTACTTCTACAGTTGGCGGTTGCTGGATCTGGCAGGGGACCAATACGTTTGAAGGCTGAAGCTAGCACATGTGGATTATTGCCTAAGAGCCATATAGTTGATATGGCAGCAGACAAAAGCATAAGCTTATCAGTCAAACTATGACTAAGAGGATGTTATTGGCAACAGGTTACACAATGTCCTTCCATAGTACACAAGCTGCATCCTTTAAAGTATGGAATCAGACTAAAAAGAATAATTGTTCAAGACTTAAAGACAATGGGCTCCTTTGCACTGACTTTCTTTTCGCATTTGCTTCCTAAATGCGAAATTAAAGAGGACCTTTCCCTGGTCCTGATGTCACAATATTAGTACCTGGCAGTGTAGGGAATGATTAGTAGATGTCAGAGCACTTTTTTTTTTACAGATGCGCTGCTCCGTTCCCTCGTTCACTTTTCCAGCCCTGTATGCTAATTAGTAGCATCAGTACAGGGAGGAGGAGACAGGAGGGTTTCTCAAGGGGCGTCTCCTTCTCGCTGGCTGTGAGCTGCCCAATCACAGCAGAGAGCGTCACAGCCAGGGAGAAAAAAGTTCACCTTCTCCCTGGAACAGAGCAGCACATCTGCTAATCATGCCCTACTGGTTGCTATGGGCAACTAAGCCAGTTCTACTTTACACCAGTTTGATAAATGACCCCCATTGACTCAGATTTACCATTAACATGACGTTCAATGTGTCACGAAAAAATCTCAGAATGGCTTAGATAAGTAAAAGCGTTCCAAAGCTATTACCACATAAAGTGACACATGTCAGATTTACAAAATTAGGCCTGGTCTGGAAGTGGTTAAAGAAATGCTAAAGGATTACACTACAGCTGTAATCTGTGCTATATTCTATTCGTACGGCATAGATGACAAACATTCAACTGTATAATCACCACGTTAATCATTAATCCTTTCCCCGTCTTTATTGAATTGCTCATGCAGTAATCTATGAAGTTTCGTTTGTTTTATAACTAATTGGTTGAGTGTTTCCATATACAGTACTTCTGATCGGATACGAGGAAATGACTAACAAGACTGCATTATGTACAGCAAAGTATCAGAGAACATCCACAATGCACGGGCACTGACCATGGGGATGCCGCATGCGGATCGCGACCCCATTCACTTGTATGAGATCCGCGATCCGTCCGTCCTGCAAAAAGATAGGAAAAGTTCTATCATTTTGCGGAACAGAAGCACGGAACGGAACACCACTCCGTAGTGCTTCCGTAGGGTTCCGTTCCGTGCTTCTGTTCCGCATCTCCGGATTTGCGGACCCATTCAAGTATATGGGTCCGCATCCGTGATGTGGAATGCACATGGCCGGTGCCCTGTGTATTGCGCACCCGCCATATGTGGGCTGTAATACGGCCACGGGGGCACACGGTCGTGTGCAATAGGCCTTAGAAGTTTCACGTCTTTACAGTCAAATAACAAACCACGTATCGCTACACGTGGACCCTGTGGACACAGATCTGGTGTGTACTTTGTGTAATGTTCTTCTCAGACAAAGCGTGGATGTTTGGATCAGTATTCAACATAAACCCCCTTTTAATCACAATATACCGGTACCAGAGAGATGTAGCAGAACTGAATGTGTCACTTAACCATGTCTCTTCTGTGCTCTGATAACTCACATAATGTGGTACTTTATTTGCAGTCCCATGTAAAACCACTGCTGATACACTGGAATATTACAGTGTCATTCCTTACTTTTTAGCTTTTTTCTAAATATTCTAACACAGGCACAAGTGGGGTCATTTATCAAACTGGTGTAAAGTTGAACTGGCTTAGTTGCCCATAGCAACCAATCAGATTCCACCTTCCATTCCAAAGGAGCTGTAATAAATAAAAGGTGGAATCTGATTGGTTGCTATGGGCAACTAAGCCAGTTCTACTTTACACCAGTTTGATAATGTTTCTCTCATTCCCCCGACTGTCAGCTTAGCCTTGGTCTCCATGGTAGCGTATAGACTTGTCTTAGCACTTAGTAAAGCGGTAACTTAGTGAACTGCACCGTCCTATTGTACTTTTTATATAAAAGAAAGTGCAGTGAGTTGTCTTCATTAAAAATGCTTTGTACACTGCTGGAAACGGATATATAGAAGGGATGACAGCTATATAGAGGAGCAGTGTCAGACTGGGTGCCTAGGGCCCACCAGTAAAATTTATTTTGGGGGCCCACTGTACGGATACATTCAAATCTACTCACACAGCAGAAAGATGCTAATATGGGGGTCCCTGCAGCGACTTTGAGAAGGCAGGTCCTGGGGAAGGAGGATACTGGTGGTTTTACTTTATACCTAGAGAAGACATCTCAGCTCTGATCGTGTCTGTAATAATAAACTGGGGAGTTTCTTTAATAATCTATCAAGGTTTTGATATGAACATAGGCTGGATAAGGTGCTGTACATTGAATATATGTATGTAGTGTGTTATGTGCCACTTGTGCAGGGGGTGGGAGACTAGGGGCCCACCTTGCTCAGGGGCCCTTCACCTGAACCCCTGTGGGCCAGTCCGAGCCTGTAGAGGAGATCTACCTATCCTCAAAAAACTTACCCATCAGTATGCTAGTGATATGTGAAACCTGTCCACCAAGGGCAGACTGGGAACTTAAAGTGGCCCTGAAAAAAATACTAAAAGTGGCCCCATTTTGTAGTCGGGTCCAAATTGATGAAAGGCAGGGCCAGCAATACCATATTTTGGCACATTATACCACCCCTACAGAGCCAAATACCACAGTCCACCACAATATATTGCCAGCAGCACAAAATACTTCCCCAAAAACTTCCACTGGCCGACCCCCTGGGCATCAGCCCGCCGGGAAATTTCTCTGTAAGGTCTATGGCCAATACACCCCTGCTGTCCACTAATTTTCAAAACAAAAACTTCCACTGTCCGGCCGTAAGGAGGGCATAGGCGGCCCCCTGGGCATCGGCCCACTGGGAAATTTCCCAGGAAGGTCTATGACCAATCCACCCCTGCTGTACCCCAATCCTGAGACATACTTTCTCCCCTTGTCACATAATATTTTCCATGCATGCCACTTGTTTGTCATTGAGAGAATCCTTTGTATAATATTAGCACCACAATGTAAGGGTTATGTCCACGTGCCTTGGATACGCTGCTGATTTGCCATTACAGTGCAGTGCTTTACAGTAGAGTGGATGAGATTTCACGCTATGAAACTAAATCTGCCATGTAAATTGACCTGCAGAGCAAAGTTTTAATTTACAGCATGTCACTCTATTCTGCGGATACCCACTACACATATCACTCGTTGCAATGCAGAGGGTGGAAACTTGGAAAAATCTGCAGTGGAACGTGTACTGCATCAAATCCGCCCTGTGCGGTTACGCTTAGGCCTCTTTCACACAAGCAAGTTCTCCAACTAGATGTGATGTGTGTTCATTCATTTCAATGGGTCTGTGTACATGAGCGTTGTTTTTCACGCATCATCTTTACTAGAGATGAGCGCAGTTATCAAAAATTTGATTCGGCTGCTTCGCCGAAGTTCACAAAGAAATTCAATTCGTTATGAATTACCTCGTCACGAATCGCATTCCACTGTATGTAGCTATCGCTTCGCCCCCAGTCATTGAACTGCTCAGATGCCGCGTTCAATGCTGATCACAGCATCTGACAGTATCATTGAGGTTAATCAGGGGTTAAAAACAAAAAAATACATACTCACCCTATCCATTTGCTCGCGGAGAGGACGTTGCGGCCTTCTTGATTGAAGAAACACGCCAAATCTCATGAATGCTGGTGTGATGATCTCACTACGTCATCATGCTGGCCGAGCGCTGTGACGTCATCACTGCTGACGCATTTTCGTCAGCCAGGATTGCCGTGATGGCCTGTCTGTGAGTAAATGGATGTGGTAAGTATTTATTTTTATTTTTTACCACCATTTCAGGAAAAATTGATTCGTTATCACGAAGCGCAAATTCGGCTTCGTGAAGAATCACATTTTTCCTGAAATTCGGATCAAAGTTCACTCCGTTCACTTGGATTCGCTCAACATGAATCTCTACGTTCAGGAAAAAAAATCGCAGCACGTTCCATATTGTGTGTTTTTCACGCATCCCTGGCTCCCTAGAAATGAATGGGGCTTGTGTGAAAAACGGAAGACATCACTGATGATTGCTTGAAGATTTAGGTCTACTGTACTTCACACATCATTTTTCCCCCGAACAGATCCTGACATAATCCGTGTCTCTCCTGTGAAATCAGCTTTAGGCCTTTTTTTTTTTTCGTTTACGGGCCGTTTTTTGCGTTCCGTATATGGAAGCATTCATTTCAATGGTGCCGCAAAAAAAAAAAAAAAAAGGGTACTCCCTATGCATTCCGTTTCCGTATTTTCTTTCCATTGAAAGATAGAACATGTCCTATTATTGCCCGCAAATCCCGTTCCGTGGCTCCATTCAAGTCAATGAATCCGCAAAAAAACGGAACACATACTGTATGTCTTCCGTATCCGTTCTGTTTTTGCGGAACCACCGTTTGTGCAGGAGGCCTTAGGGTGTATGCACGAGGCAGTGAAGTTTAGGGTCCATTCACACGTCCGTAAGTGTTTTGCGAATCCGCAAAACACGGACATCCGCAATGTGCGATCCGCAATTAGCAATTTCCGGACCGCACATCACAGACACTATAATAAGAAATGCTTTTTCTGGTCCGCAATTGGGGACAAGAATAGGACATGTTCTATTTTTTTCAGGAACGGAATTGCGGATCCCGAAAAATTGGATGCGGAAGTGCTGGAGCGCAATTCCGGATCCGATGTGCTGCCCCATAGAAATTAATGCGTCCGCAATTCCGTTCCGCAAAATGCAGAACGCAATTGCGGACATGTGAATGGACCCATATGCATTTCTGCACCAGATCTGCCCCAGAATCCAAGTGTTTCTGTTGTTTTAATAGTAAGGAACTGAAACAAAGTACGTTAGAACGCCGTAGAGCTTTTCATGTATGCAGTGATTAAGCAAACCTCCCAAGTGTCCCTCTTTTGGACCCAAGTCCCTCTGTCCCTTTTTGCTCCATAAATGTCCCTCTCTTTGATCTGAGGTACAGATTGGTGCCCATTTCTATATTCAGATAATTATTGTAATATTTTGAAACAGAAACGTATTGAAGTGTATAGAGGTGCAGGAAAAATGAACCAGAAGTGTCCCTCTTTAATGTCCAAAAATGTATGTCTATAAAAACTCTATAGCTAACATATTTCTATATATCACATAAAATCGAATTTGTACGTATTTTAGAAAGTTGCTGCACCCTGTGAAATATCAGGGTTTGTGCTTTGCAAACACATGGGAAACGGCAGAGATTGTCTTCTTATGTGAAAAGGACATGCACTGGCAACTTCTCAAAGCATTTCTGCACAAAAGCCACAGCAGAGGCATACAGCGTGTAAAAATGGATGTCTTTTGGTGGCCGGTGGGACGCTGCCCTGTAGGTAATCCATGCTATGTACTCCGCAGTGAGCCAAGCCACCTGGCCTTCCTGCACAATATAAATAATCCTCCCTTTTGTCAGTGGAGCAGAGAAGGAAGCTGCACATGTCTGGATCCCACCTACTGTAAATGCAATCTGAGCACACTGACTGCCTGTCAAGATGGGGAAATGACTACAGGCAGGAAATTACATCTGTCCTGCATTTGATTTAGGAAACAAAAGTCTTGAGAACATGAACTTGTCAGGACTTCAGTTGAGGATCGCCTTACGCACAGATCCCTCATAAACATACTTCTACAACCTCACAGAAGTCAACAGAGAAGGATCCGAACAATTTCTGACGCACCCGGCAAAGAACTTTATTACAGCTGCCTGATTTTTACAAAACAATAAAGCAGTACTCTTACATGATATGAAAACGTAGAAGTAAATAGCAAAGACAATTAAGCGGCTATGTCCTGGGGCCCATAAAAAATGACAGAGCAGATATGTAATTAAAGCTGGCAATAAACATAATAAACTTGTCAGCTAAATGATCGATTAAAAAGACTGCTGTGATCCCCAACACTCAATAAACACGACTGCTCAGCAAAACCTGCATGTTATTCCTCTGGGTAGAGGAGATAAAGGACTGCCAGATATGACTGGTACCGGTATATCAGAGGGGACAATACGATTGGTCACGATGAAACCCAAACTTTCATAGATGTAAGATATACCTGTATTTTTCACACTATAAGACGCACCTGCCCATAAGACGGACCTAGCTTTTAGAGGAGGACAATAAGAAAAAAATATTTTTATTAGACCTCAGATCAGACCAGCAATCAGACCCCCAATGTTAATCAGACCTCAGCTGACAGCCCCAATCAGTCCCTTAATCAGACCCTCAATGTTAAGACCCCAATAAAGACCTCAGATTAGACCCACAATCAGACCTCAGCTCAGACCCCAATGAGAATGACCCCAATCAGACCTAAGATAAGAGCCCCAATATAAATAAGACCCCCCATTCGGACCTCAGATGAGACGCTCATGCCTCAGATAAGACCTTCATGCTTCAGATCAGCCCCCAGCCTCAGATCAGCCCCCATGCCTCAGAGCACATAAAATAAAATGAACTTACCTCTCCTGCTCCGAATGCCACAAGCTCCCAGGATACTGCTCTCTTCTTCTTCTTGCCGCGGCTGTGCTGTGACCCAACGCAAACAGCGTGAGGTCACAGAGCGCCCTCACACTGTGGGCAGTAACAGCACAGCCAGCAGCAGAGGACCAGGAAGCGGTGAGTACAGAGCCTGGGGAGCACTGCATTCACCGCCTCCCGGTCCTCCGGTACTAATGATCGCTTCCGTAATGGAAGCGCTCATTAGTATTTGCCCCATAAGACACAGTGATATTTTTCCCCCACTTTGGGGGATTTGCCAATTATGAGAACCAAACATTGGTGCCTTGCAGCGTTGGCATTAGAAGAATTCTGATATCTCTGACTTTTTAGTCTAACCAGACTGTCTATTACTCTGTAATTCCTCTAGCGCCGGTCTATGGAAACAGTAGGTTTAAAGAGCACCCCAAATGCTTGAAATAACTTCTTTATTAACTTCAACTTTTCTTAATATAACAATGCCACCTCCGCAGCAGATAGTCCATGTACATAACACGTGCTGAAAATATATCACAAAATGGCGGTATGCATAAGATGGTGGTTCAACTGTTCAATCTTGTCATTGAACATAACATGGTGGATATATTTCTCTCTTCAGTATCTGTACTCTGACTTTAAGTTATTTAAGCACTTTATGATCTCTCTAAGAGGTATATCTGAGGTCTAACTAATAGTTCTACTTGCTGAATTTGGTCTCAATTGGATTGTGAACTTTGTAGTTTGCAATTGGTGGAATTTGTATGGTATTTGGTGGAACTGTAAGTAAACATACATGTAATCAGTTCAGTATATAGTTCTAATCACTATATTAACAGTAGGAACATTATATAACTGTTTTAAATACCTATTTTGGCCTCTCTACTTCCATAAAACACAGCTCTTAGTGGAGTAAATGTCTGTTCAGCTTCGCTCCTCTGGTGTAATGATTTTAGCAGCTCCTGCTAGGGGACTTCCCCACACAGGCAGTGTGTGAGGCTAGTTGTGATTGGTCAAAACTCCTGCTGTGTGTTTGAGGCTGGCTGTGATTGGTCAAGACTCCTGCCCAGCAACAACAGTTTAACTCTATGCTTTCTGTTGTTTCTGCTGTGTCATTGAGATTACCTTACATTATATAATGAATCTTAATGGCATATTATCTTTTCTGCTTCTGTGAACACAATATATATAATATTTATATGACATCCAAACATAAAGTCACTGTAAATAACTCTTCTTTTATCTTTAACACATAAACATAGGAACTGTATTAAGGTTATTGGCAGGTTTAGCTGTATAAACATATAAGCTATATTAGCAACCTAGGACAGGTCTTAGCTGGCCAGCTACACTGGGTTTGAATCCGACCAAGGACAACATTTGCATGGAGTTTGTATGTTCTTCCCGTGTTTGTGTGGGTTTCCTCCGAGTTACTTCAAAGACATACTGATAGGGAACTTAGATTGTGAGCCCCATTGCGGACAGCTTAATGCTAATGTCTGTAAAGTGCAGCGGAATATAGTAGTGCTATATAAGTGCATAAATAACTAAATAAATTCCTACAAATACACTTTCTTGATAAATGGCTGTCATATTCGTTGAGTGATCACATCTTTGATAAAGCACCTAAAATCATTGTCCGCAGCATATCGCAACAAAGGATGTGCTGCCCACAACATGCAAAGTAATAGGGAAATGGGGAAATATAGTAATAGGGGAAATAGGGAATAAATTATCGTAATAATGACCGCTTTCCCCCTCCCCCTTTCACTTTGCATCAGGCCACATGAAAGGCCCTTTAAATGAGTGTCAATTGGCTTGTTAGACTACCTTCATTTCATTGTGGTGCCTATTTGGTAGGTCAGATATACTTGCCATAAAACAAAGGTTTACTTTAAAAAGAAATTTCTAGTATTATCATGTTTAAGAACCGGAAAGTGAAAGATCAAAAGGCTTTTTTTACTTTATGCATTCATCACTAGGAAGGAGCTTCAGTCCTTAGACCCCGGGCTAAAGCCCCCACACTTTTCCTCAATCACTGGCTGTGCTACAAGGACATTTCTACGTGTTTGAACTGGTCATAATGGATGTGAAATCTGGATGAATATCACTCCAGGTCAGTTCTGACACAACCGTCTTACAAACTGGGCTGTGTAAAGGCTTTCTATGGGTGCATTCTCACCAATTTGCATATAAGTGCTTAAGGCCTCTTGCACACAAATGTCTTTTTTTTTCCGTTTCCGTCCCGTTTTTTTTTTTGCGTTCCGTATACGGAACCATTCATTTCAATGGGTCCGCAAGAAAAACGGAATGTACTCTGTATGAATTCCGTTTCTGTATTTTTCCGTTCCGTTCAAAGATAGAACATGTCCTATTATTGTCCGCATAACGGACAAGGATAGTACTGTTCTATCAGGGGCCAGCTGTTCTGTTCCGCAAAAAACGGAATGCACAGACCGCAAAATACTGAAAAAGCCATGCGGTCGTGTGCAAGAGGCCTAAAGGGAATGTGTCAGAACATGACGTATTCTTTAAATAGAAATTTGCAAAAACTTTCCATGTTTCTATCTATATTTTTTTTAAATGTATATAATCCTACAATTTTCACACTGGCCACTAGTTCTAATGATAGTTGATGGTTCCTGTTCTGTAGAAGTAACTTTTTAGTAGCTATTTTGTTATCGTCACTTGCAGAATTACAAGGATAAGTAACACCTCTTTATAGATAACACCATTCACAATAGTTGATATCACAGCTTAACTACTCCCTCCTGAGCTCTGCACAGGTCACAGAGCATGCTTAGAAAACTCTCCCTTAGAAGTCAATGGGGTCAGTTCCATACCATTGTGTCTATGGCCCATGTAGCTGCTCTCAACATATTTTAGGCCAGTGCAAAAATGGCAGGATTTTAGGATATTTTATAAAAAAATATATAGATAGTGACATGGGAAAATTAAAAAAGTAGGCATATATGTGAAACATTTATGAAAATGACAAATTTTCCCCAAAGAAATAAAGGATCAGAAATGCAAAATCCATCATGTTTGATCCTTCTTTCTCCTGTTGGCAGACAGTGGGGGCTGTCGAGATCTAATGTAATCTCACAATGTAAACTCATACATATGGCCAGCATACCTTACACGTAGTCACAGTAGACATGTAAGAACGAAATCTTCCTTATACTAGAAGTCACATATGACCAATCCAAACATTGCCTCATATACCCTTTCCTTTCATATACCACATTGTTTTTCAATATCTGTCATATTGTGCAGATTCAACAAAATTGTCTTTTGTGTTCTTGCTTTTTCAAAAAACCATAGGCTTCTAAAAGAGGATAAACTCTTAGGCCCCTTTCACATGAGCGAGAATTCCGTGTGGGTCCAATGCATCATGCGAACGCATTGCGCCCACACGGAATCCGGACCCATTCATTTTAATGGGTCTGTGTACATGAGCGTTGGTTCTCATGCATCACTTTTGCGCGTTGCGTTAAAATCGCAGCATGTTCTATATTCTGAGATTTTCACGCAATGCTGGCCCCATAGAAGTGAATGGGGCTGCGTGAAAATCGCAACGCATCCGCAAGCAAGTGTGAATGTAATGCGATTTTCACGGATGGTTGCTAAGAGATGTTGTTTGTAGACATTCAGTTTTTTATCACACGCATGTAAATCGCATTTGACCCACTCGATAAAAACTGAACAACTGAACGGGATCGCAAACAAAACTGAATGGCTTTGTTTGTGAAATCGCGCAGTTTTCACTAACAGCATCCGGACACAATCTGGACACCCTCTTCTGCAAGGGGCCTTAGGGCTCTTTCACACGAGCGGATGCCGTGCGTGGAATCCGCTGCGTGAAAGAATGCCAAACCCCGCTCCGGACAGCAGAGACACGGAGCAGTAACATGACTGATAATGCTCCGTGCCTCTGTGACCTTTTTACTACAAAATCACAGTGAGATAAAGTGGTCACCGGGATTATGTAGTAAAAAGATCACAGAGAGGCACGGAGCATTATCAATCATGTTACCGCTCTGTGTCTCTGCTGTCAGGAGCGGGATTTGGCATTCTTTCACGCAACGGATTCCACGCACGGCATCCGCTCATGCAAAAGAGCCCTTATGGATTCAATACCGGTTTTGGCAGAAAAAAAATATCATCAATACTGCCTGTGTGAACAAGGCCTAAATCTGATAAACCAACATCAGGAATTTCAGGAGGCTGTAAACTGGAAAGGTTCACATAAAACTTCCCCTCGTGCCTCATGACCATACACATAGCTGTCAATCTATCACTTGTGCATCCAATAGCTCTCTCTCCACTCCCCCATAAGCATGCAAGTGCAGCTGAGTGTGCATGTTTATGACAATGGGGGGTTATATAAACCTTAACTGGCACCGACCCATTTCCTGCGGCAACAGAGGTTGTGGGATGTTGGAATCCAAGATGCTGGATTCCTGACAGTCACATTTGGCTGAAACCACCTAATTACCGGGTGCAGAGGACTAATGAGTAGGATACCCCTTCAGAAGCAGTTGAAGTCAGTTAGGTCATAGGGTTTTAGCCAAGTCTATGAATCGAGCCAAGATCAGTTACATTTAGGCCTCATGCACACGACCGTATGTATTTTGCTGTCCGCAAAAAACTGATCCGCAAAAAATACGGATGACGTCTGTGTGCATTCTGTATTTTGCAGAACGGAACAGCCGGCCCCTAATAGAACAGTCCTATCCTTGTCCGTAATGCGGACAATAATAGGACATGTTCTGTCTTTTTTTTTTTGCGTCCTACACCACCTTTCCCCGCTCCGTTCTCGGTGTAGGTGCAGGTACCAAAGATGTAACCCGCACCTATCAGACAATGGAGGCATATTCTAGCGATAAGCCCCCATGGTATGTTATGCTAAAACCCCTTTAACACTAAGGGGATCTTATTGAAGTCTAATTTCAGTCCCCAAAGGCCTAGATGAAACCAACTGTCTATATTAAATAAAATATGATATTCTGCAATTTTCACACTGGCTACTAGACTTAAAATATCCTGTCTTTTGAGAGCAGCCACGTGGACCATGGACACAATGGACAGGAGTGGACCACTATTGACTTCTATGGGAGAGTTCTGTAGGGACTTTCTGTGCCAAGGGAGTAGATAAGCTGGGATATCACCTATTGTAAATGGTGGATCCTGACATTGTAATTCTGCCTGTGGTGATAATGGGTACTGAAAAGTTATGTACAGAACAGGAAATCAAGACCAATTATTAGAATTGGGTCGCTCACCAGAGGTTGTTTGAGCTGGAGCACTGCCGGCCTTCTACCAATGGCTTTTGCAATCAAATGATTGCATTCAGTATATATGTCAACAAAATATGTTTGGCTTACAGTTCAATCGACACAATTTATTATCTATACCATACATCCATACATGTATAAAGTTTAAAAGACCCAAAAATTGCCCATACATATAAAATCTATTGCAATCATGGTCCCGTTATTTTACATGTCAGAGCTCCACATGTAAAATAACGGGACCATGATTGCAACAGATTTTATATGTATGGGCAATTTTTCTATGTCTTTTAAACTTTGTACATGTATGATATAGATAATAAATGGTGTTGATTGAAATCCAGTGGCCAGTGTGAAAATTACAGGACTACCGTATATGCCGGGGTACAAGACGACTGGGCATATAAGACGACCCCCAACTTTTACACTGAAAATATAGAGTTTGGGATATACTCGCTGTATAAGACTACCCCTTTTTCAACACACAGCAGTACATTACTGCATCCCACCACCATCCCTGGGTACCTCTGCCATCCCTGAATCCCACCACCATCCGTGGGTACCACTGCCATCCCTGCATCCCACCACCATCCCTGCATCCCACCACCATCTCTAGATACCACTGCCATCCCTGCATCCCACCACCATCCGTAGGTACCACCGCCATCCCATGGTATCACCACCATCCCTGCATCCCACCACCTTCCTTGTCCTCCCTCCCTGCCTCCCAGACCCTAAACATGTGCCACCTATACCCTGAACATGTTTTTGTTATGTTATTCTTCATATTCACATTCACATATGCACATCTGCGCCGCACTTAGATACGTCGCACAGAGATCTCCCACATGCGCAGGAGCGAGATGCGAGCGGCCGTGAGGATCCCGTGTATCCACACTCGCCGCATGAAATCTCGCACATGCGTAGGAGCGAGATGCGAGCGGCCGGGAGGATGGCGGTACAAGGAGCATACAAGGTACAGAGCAGGGGGGAGGCATACAAGGTACAGAGCAGGGGGCGGTATACAAGGTACAGCGCAGGAGGGGCATATGCCATGGGTTACATCGCAGCTCTCAGCTGCTGGGGATACAAGGCAATAGCCCGGGCTCTCTCTGTTGATAATTCGGGCGTCCCGGCAATGCAGCGCCCGCCATACCCGGCGTATAAGACAACCCCCGACTTTTGAGAAGATTTTCATGTGTTAAAAAGTAGTCTTATACGCAGGAATATACAGTATATATATTTTGTTAAATATAGATAGTGACATGGAAAAAAAAAATATAAATATATGTTTAACAGAAAAACTTCATTTAAACATGTACCTGGTTGCAAATTGATCGGCAATATAGGATGTTGATTGGCGCTACATTTAAATTTAACAATCATCGTACTCTATGGGGCAAAGAATGGTTATTAGGCTCACTTGTCCACATACATTTTCCATGTTATTGGAGCATATCCCTAGTTTACATGCAATTATTCTTATGGCGGCATAAAAGATGGCATCAGTGACAAATGAACATGTGATGGTAATAGGACTGCGGAATATGTCAGTGCTATGTAAGCGAGTAAAATAAAAAATAAAAAAAGTTTGAGGTGAGTGAGGTTGTCTTTTCATGGCAGATGAGCTCATCAGCTCACATAATGTGAATATGAGCACTAAGAAACCTAGATTTAAATTCTAGTAAATATAGAAGTAATGCAATATAACTGATCTGACTATTTGCATATAGGTTATTACAAGTAGTCTATAGCTAGTTAGTGAAATTCCAGCACATGATAATCCCATCTCCTGGGCAGCTGTAATATGTTAATTCTGAGAAGACTAAAAATATAAGGTCTATAGGGCAAGAAAGAATAGTTTGTATTTGGTTTGAAAACTGTCTGAAGGACCGTGTCCAGAGAGTTGTGGTCAATGATTTCAATTCAAAATGGTCCCATGTTATAAGCAGTGTACCCCAGGGTTCAGTGCTGGGTCCTCTGTTATTTACCTTATTCATTAATGATATAGAAGATGGAATTAATTGCACCGTTTCTAGTATGCAACCAAGCTATGTAGTACTGTGCAGTCTTTGGAAGATTTCCATAAACTACAAGCTGACTTGGACACTGGGCATCCACTTGGCAAATGAGGTTCAATTTGGATAAATGTAAAGTTATGCATCTGGATAATAATAATAATTAAAAAAAAAAATTGTCTGCTACTGGGCATAAACCATTTGTCCTATACTAAATTGAGTGTCAGAATTGTTGTAACACGTCACGACATTTTGCTTTGCGTTAGTATGCCTAAATGAATTAAGCACTTGGAAAGCATTGAATAATTTTGAACAGAACGAGTTTTACTCCAACAATTACCTGATCTACAGCAAAGTTTGCGTAGTAAACAGTGTATGAAAATGTACTGGAATAGCAAAATTTCGAAAAGTCTCGTTTTTCAGTTTAAAAGTCTTACTTGAGCAAGGCCCAGTACTGTTAAAAGTGCTTTAGGCATCTGCTTTTGCGTTTGTGAACGGTCATATTTTCCTGTTGCAAATACCAGCAGTAGTCCCCCATCATGTTGGGATTCCATCGGCCTTGATACCGGTCCTTCATTGTAGAAATATCTTTATGGAACCACTCTCCATGTTCGTCACTTACGTGTCCCGAATTGGGTGGGAAAAAGTCAAGATGAGAATATAAGAAATGCACTTTCAATGACATTCGGCAGCCAAGTTGTTCATATGCTGTAAGCATGTTGTCTACTAATTCAGTAGAGTTTGCAGCTCGTCTGTTCCCAAGGAAGTTCTGCACTACTAGCACAAATGCATCTCTGCAAGTTCTAGAGGGTTGAGTTTTGTTCTGAATGTGTCATCATGCATTAGTTTGTTGATTTCGGGGCCAATAAAAATTCCGGCCTTTATTTTAGCATCAGTTTTCAGTGTGCTAAATGTCTCCTTAAAATACTGGAAACCATTTCCATCACGTTCAAGTGCAATTACAAAATTTTATGTGAGGTGGTGGACGATAAACTTGAAGTGTATCGACCAGTGATTTGTGTTGTACATTGTACTAACCAACTGTGTGCTCGACTCTGAGAGGCCACTGTCTCATTTTGTAATGATTGTTGGCCTCACGACTGCTCCATAGGCACAAGAAACACATATGCTTTGTGTACCCTAACTGTAGACCAAGCAGCAGTGCTGCCACTTTCAGGTCAGCACACATTTTCCATTTATGTTCTGAGCATTTGATCATTTTCAAAATTAACCCCATAGAAGCATTGGTCTCTTTCATTCCAACTGCATGAGCCAATGGAACAGAGGTTTTTCCATTACCATTGTGCAACAAGACAGCTTTCAAACTTGTTTTGCTAGAGTCTATGAATAGCCTCCATTCATCGGGAATACATGTGTACCATCTAAGGCTACTTTCACACCTGCACAGACGGATCCGCACCTATAATGCAAACGATTGTATCCATTCAGAACGGATCCGTTTGCATTACCATGAACAAAAAATAAAATACAATTTTATATATTTTTTGTTCATTATAATGCAAACGGATCCGTTTTGACTTACACTGAAAGTCAATGGGAAGCGGATCCGTTTTCAATTGCACCATATTGTGTCAATGAAAACGGATCCGTCCCCCTTGACTTACATTGTAAGTCAGGATGGACCTGTTTGGCTCCGCATTGTCAGGCGGACATCAAAACGCTGTTTTGGTGTCCGCCTCCAGAGTGGAATGGAGGCTGAACGGAGGACAACTGATGCATTCTGAGCGGATCCTTATCCATTCAGAATGCATTAAGGCTAAACTGATCCATTTTGGGCCGCTTGTGAGAGCCCTGAACGAATCTCACAGGCGGACCCAGAAACGCCAGTGTGAAAGTAGCCTAATTCCATCATAAGACCATTTACATCAGTACAGAAACAGACATCGCTTTCCATTGCGATTGCATAGTATGCAGCTAACTTGGTGTGTCAATGATGAAAGTGTGAAACTGTGGTGCCTCGTTGTAGCAAATTCCATTCCTGAAGTCTAGAAGCTAGCAGTTCTGACATTTCTTTAGATAATGGCAGATCTGTTACCAGATCATCTAAGTCTGATTGGCTCAGCAAGTGCGGCTGACCCTCCAGTTGTTCTGGATCAGGAAATACATTGTGACAATCAACACCTTCTTCTTCATCAGGATCAGAACCGTCTGTTTCAATTACCTTTCCTGCTGTGGGAGGAGCAGGCACTGGATTCTCTACATCGTGTGGTACTGGTTTAAGATCAGACTCACAGTCACACACACAATTTGTGACTTGTTTCTCTTTGAATATCCAGTGAATTTAGTCATGCAAAAGTAACAGTCTGAAAGCTGATTTTTCTGCTCACGCCAAACCATAGGCACTGCAAAAGCCATTCCTTTTCTTTTACCATTCAACCACTGCGTTGGCCCAGAGTAACACACAGTGCAACAAACATGAGGTGCTCAGCTTTTATCTTGATCTCCAATTTTACAGTCAAATAATACTTTATATAAGCAAGACGCACTCGCTTTGTCAGATTCTTGCGCTCATAATAAATAGTGTATTTGCCACATATGTAGCAGAAATTGTCTGGATCGTTAACACATTTGCGTTTATCCATCTTAAGTTTTAAAACTGATAGTACTATAACAGATCACTTTATTAAAATCTGTCCAGCTTGCCTTATGCACTTATTGCTGACATCTGCCTGAGTGCGTCCGGATAGGTCTGGACAAGTCCATTGGAATATTTCCAATATAATGCATTAATATTATAACTGAATAGGTGTCACGGTCCCTCAGGTGACTGATGTCAGGAAATCAAGGAGATTGGCTGAGCGTGGAGGAATCTAACAGCCTCCTTGATTTCTCTTGATTCAGTGTTGATAGGGTTAATGACCACTTCCCTTTTCTCAGCTGTTGCTCAGTGGTCATCATGTCTACCCTTTATAGTCTCACCCCACCCTTCTGACCATACGTTTGATAGCTTCATTTGGGTTTGGCTGACCTGGTGTGAGATCCTTTCTGGTGTTCCTGTTCTTCCATCTCTACAGAAGTTAAGTGTCGCATTTGTTTGTATTTGTTATATTCCCTGTTGTTGTATCTGGGCGAGTCACTTGTAGAGAAGAATTTGGCTGTACCTGTAGATCATGGATTAAATAACAGCATACAATGTCAAGCAGCTGCTTCTAAGGCTACCAGGATATATTATGCATTAAACAAGCCATGGACTTGCGGGGATGGAATGGAATATGAAGGTCAGTTCTGGGCACCAGTCCATAGAAAGGATGCCCTGGAGCTGGAGAAAGTATAGAGGAGAGCGACTAAACTGATAAGGGGCATGGAGGGTCTTAGTTATGTGGAAAGATTAAAATAATTAAATATTTTTAGTTATGAGAAGAGGCATCTAAGGGGGGACATGATTAACCTATACAAATATATAAATGGACCGTTAATAAATGTGGCAAAAATCTGTTCCATGTAAAATGCCCTCAAAAGACAAGGGGGCACTGCCTCCATCTGGAGAAGAAAAAGTTCAGTCTCCAAAAGCGACAAGGTCTTTCGCCTTAGGAACCGTGAATATTTGGAATAGTCTACTTCAGGACGCAATAGGAACGATTAGCAGTTTTAAAAAGGGCTTAGACGAATCCTAACAGTAATAATCTCCCTTAAAAATAAGGGGTTTTACTCCTCTTTCTAAAACTCATATCCCCACCTATCCCTTGATTGAGCTTGATGGACTTATGTCCTTTTTGAACCTTATTATTTGTATAACTATAAGCAGGGGACTGAGTTAACCAAATAGGACATTTCTAGCAGATTTAGTTTTAACATTTACCTTCCTGAAAACTCGGCACATGTGATTTATGTATAATGTCCTTGGACTGACCAAGAGCCTGGGATATTTTTTAAACTAGCATCATTGATGCTGGATTATATTGCATCATAATGTACAACATATTGTCTTCATCTTCATATGTAAGTACAAGAACATAAATCCAGACAGATCTATACTTGATCTAAGTAAAAAGATCAAAAAAGTCAGTCGTCAGGAAGCGCATATGTGTAAGAGCTGGAGGCCATGTCAATGATAAAGGCTAATGAGAATAATGTGTAATTATGTGGACTATGCCCTCAGTACAGCACTGGGTGTGTTTACCTGCTTCTTTACCCCTTAGGCCTTACACAGGGAACGCGAACGCCCCTGGGAACGGTATATACATGTCTAATTTGTATGAGGACTGTAATTCACTGGAGATTATTGTACTAGTAGAACCAGTTTTCTCATTCAAATGCTTTAATGTTTTGCACTTTTTATTATCTTGCAAATAGCATTTTAATTGATGGAAAAAACAGAGACAAGGAGAAAGACAAGTCTGCATTTTATGTCTGCCATCATAGCCCAGTATGTATATATAGTCTAACTACGGATGCAAAATCGCTATTTCACATTAAAATTGATGTTGGTGAAAATTTGCTATGAGCATTAGATGGACATTTCCAAGATACACTGAGTCCAGGCTGGGACTGGTCCACAGGGAAAAAAATCCCTTGGAGGGCCCTGGAGACAAGAGGCTTTATCCAGTTTATTACTATAGACTAGGGATGAGCGAACTCGAACTGTATAGTTCGGGTTCGTACCGAATTTTGGGGTGTCCGTGACACGGACCCGAACCCGGACATTTTCGTAAAAGTCCGGGTTCGGGTTCGGTGTTCGTCGCTTTCTTCGCGCTTTTGTGACGCTTTCTTGGCGCTTTTTGAAAGGCTGCAAAGCAGCCAATCAACAAGCGTCATACTACTTGCCCCAAGAGGCCATCACAGCCATGCCTACTATTGGCATGGCTGTGATTGGCCAGAGCACCATGTGACCCAGCCTCTATTTAAGCTGGAGTCACATAGCGCCGCCCGTCACTCTGCTCTGATTAGCGTAGGGAGAGGTTGCGGCTGCGACAGTAGGGCGAGATTAGGCAGATTAACTCCTCCAAAGGACTTGATTAACTGATCGATCTGCAGCTGTGGATCATTGAGCTGCTGATCCTCAATTGCTCACTGTTTTTAGGCTGCACAGACCGTTTGTCAGTCTCATTTTTCTGGGGTGATCGGCAGCCATTTTGTGTCTTGTGGTGCGCCAGCACAAGCTGCGACCAAGTGCATTTAACCCTCAATGGTGTGGTTGTTTTTTGGCTAAAGCCTACATCAGGGTGAAGCTGTCACACCAAGTGCATTTAACCAGCAATAGTCTGTTCATTTTTTGGCCATATACAAAATCAGGGGCAAGCTGCGCCTGTCACCAAGTGCATTTAACCCTCAATGGTGTGGTTGTTTTTTGGCTAAAGCCTACATCAGGGTGAAGCTGTCACACCAAGTGCATTTAACCAGCAATAGTCTGTTCATTTTTTGGCCATATACAAAATCAGGGGCAAGCTGCGCCTGTCACCAAGTGCATTTAACCCTCAATGGTGTGGTTGTTTTTTGGCTAAAGCCTACATCAGGGTGAAGCTGTCACACCAAGTGCATTTAACCAGCAATAGTCTGTTCATTTTTTGGCCATATACAAAATCAGGGGCAAGCTGCGCCTGTCACCAAGTGCATTTAACCCTCAATGGTGTGGTTGTTTTTTGGCTAAAGCCTACATCAGGGTGAAGCTGTCACACCAAGTGCATTTAACCAGCAATAGTCTGTTCATTTTTTGGCCATATCCCAGTCTAATTCTGTCACTAAATCCATACCGGTCACCCAGCGCCTAAATACTAGGCCTCAAATTTATATCCAGCTAAATCTGTCCCTAGTGCTGTAGCTGGGCGAGTTATTTAGTGTCCGTTCAAGCACATTTCTTGTTCTGGGTTGAAATACAATTCCCAATTTAGCAATTTCATAATTTAGTGGTTCCTGCTATATCAGAGCTCTTTGAAATCTATCCCAAAAAGGGTATATAATATTGAAGGTGCACATAGGGTCATTCAGAGTAACTTCACACACACCCGCTACTGTGTATTTCCAAGTCTAATTCTGTCACTAAATCCATACCGGTGACCCAGCGCCTAAATACTAGGCCTCAAATTTAATTCCCTCTAAATCTCTCGTTACCCACCGCTGTACTGTTGTTGCTGGGCAAGATATTTAGTGTCCGTCAAAGCACATTTTTGTTCTGGGTTGAAGTACAATTCCCAATTTAGCAATTTCATAATTTAGTGGTTTCTGCTATATCAGAGCTATTTGAAATCTATCCCAAAAAGGGTATATAATATTGAAGGTGCACATAGGGTCATTCAGAATAACTTCACACACACCCGCTACTGTGTATTTCCAAGTCTAATTCTGTCACTAAACCCATACCTGTCACCCAGCGCCTAAATACTAGGCCTCAAATTTAAATCCCTCTAAATCTCTCGTTACCGTTGTCCTGTTGTAGCTGGGAAAGTTATTTAGTGCCCGTCAAAGCACATTTTTTGTTCTGGGTTGAAGTACAATTCCCAATTTAGCAATTTCATAATTTAGTGGTTCCTGCTATATCAGAGCTATTTGAAATCTATCCCAAAAAGGGTATATAATATTGAAGGTGCACATAGGGTCATTCAGAATAACTTCACACACACCCGCTACTGTGTATTTCCAAGTCTAATTCTGTCACTAAATCCATACCGGTGACCCAGCGCCTAAATACTAGGCCTCAAATTTAATTCCCTCTAAATCTCTCGTTACCCACCGCTGTACTGTTGTTGCTGGGCAAGATATTTAGTGTCCGTCAAAGCACATTTTTTGTTCTGGGTTGAAGTACAATTCCCAATTTAGCAATTTCATAATTTAGTGGTTTCTGCTATATCAGAGCTATTTGAAATCTATCCCTAAAAGGGTATATAATATTGAAGGTGCACATAGGGTCATTCAGAATAACTTCACACACACCCGCTACTGTGTATTTCCAAGTCTAATTCTGTCACTAAACCCATACCTGTCACCCAGCGCCTAAATACTAGGCCTCAAATTTAAATCCCTCTAAATCTCTCGTTACCGTTGTCCTGTTGTAGCTGGGAAAGTTATTTAGTGCCCGTCAAAGCACATTTTTTGTTCTGGGTTGAAGTACAATTCCCAATTTAGCAATTTCATAATTTAGTGGTTCCTGCTATATCAGAGCTATTTGAAATCTATCCCAAAAAGGGTATATAATATTGAAGGTGCACATAGGGTCATTCAGAATAACTTCACACACACGCTTCTGTGCATTTCCAAGTCTAATTCTGTCACTAAATCCATACCGGTGACCCAGCGCCTAAATACTAGGCCTCAAATTTAATTCCCTCTAAATCTCTCGTTACCCACCGCTGTACTGTTGTTGCTGGGCAAGATATTTAGTGTCCGTCAAAGCACATTTTTTGTTCTGGGTTGAAGTACAATTCCCAATTTAGCAATTTCATAATTTAGTGGTTTCTGCTATATCAGAGCTATTTGAAATCTATCCCTAAAAGGGTATATAATATTGAAGGTGCACATAGGGTCATTCAGAATAACTTCACACACACCCGCTACTGTGTATTTCCAAGTCTAATTCTGTCACTAAATCCATACCGGTGACCCAGCGCCTAAATACTAGGCCTCAAATTTAATTCCCTCTAAATCTCTCGTTACCCACCGGTGTACTGTTGTTGCTGGGCAAGATATTTAGTGTCCGTCAAAGCACATTTTTTGTTCTGGGTTGAAGTACAATTCCCAATTTAGCAATTTCATAATTTAGTGGTTTCTGCTATATCAGAGCTATTTGAAATCTATCCCTAAAAGGGTATATAATATTGAAGGTGCACATAGGGTCATTCAGAATAACTTCACACACACCCGCTACTGTGTATTTCCAAGTCTAATTCTGTCACTAAACCCATACCTGTCACCCAGCGCCTAAATACTAGGCCTCAAATTTAAATCCCTCTAAATCTCTCGTTACCGTTGTCCTGTTGTAGCTGGGAAAGTTATTTAGTGCCCGTCAAAGCACATTTTTTGTTCTGGGTTGAAGTACAATTCCCAATTTAGCAATTTCATAATTTAGTGGTTCCTGCTATATCAGAGCTATTTGAAATCTATCCCAAAAAGGGTATATAATATTGAAGGTGCACATAGGGTCATTCAGAATAACTTCACACACACGCTTCTGTGCATTTCCAAGTCTAATTCTGTCACTAAATCCATACCGGTGACCCAGCGCCTAAATACTAGGCCTCAAATTTAATTCCCTCTAAATCTCTCGTTACCCACCGCTGTACTGTTGTTGCTGGGCAAGATATTTAGTGTCCGTCAAAGCACATTTTTTGTTCTGGGTTGAAGTACAATTCCCAATTTAGCAATTTCATAATTTAGTGGTTTCTGCTATATCAGAGCTATTTGAAATCTATCCCTAAAAGGGTATATAATATTGAAGGTGCACATAGGGTCATTCAGAATAACTTCACACACACCCGCTACTGTGTATTTCCAAGTCTAATTCTGTCACTAAATCCATACCGGTGACCCAGCGCCTAAATACTAGGCCTCAAATTTAATTCCCTCTAAATCTCTCGTTACCCACCGGTGTACTGTTGTTGCTGGGCAAGATATTTAGTGTCCGTCAAAGCACATTTTTTGTTCTGGGTTGAAGTACAATTCCCAATTTAGCAATTTCATAATTTAGTGGTTTCTGCTATATCAGAGCTATTTGAAATCTATCCCTAAAAGGGTATATAATATTGAAGGTGCACATAGGGTCATTCAGAATAACTTCACACACACGCTTCTGTGCATTTCCAAGTCTAATTCTGTCACTAAATCCATACCGGTGACCCAGCGCCTAAATACTAGGCCTCAAATTTAAATCCCTCTAAATCTCTCGTTACCCACCACTGTACTGTTGTTGCTGGGCAAGATATTTAGTGTCCGTCAAAGCACATTTTTTGTTCTGGGTTGAAGTACAATTCCCAATTTAGCAATTTCATAATTTAGTGGTTTCTGCTATATCAGAGCTATTTGAAATCTATCCCAAAAAGGGTATATAATATTGAAGGTGCACATAGGGTCATTCAGAATAACTTCACACACACGCTTCTGTGCATTTCCAAGTCTAATTCTGTCACTAAATCCATACCGGTGACCCAGCGCCTAAATACTAGGCCTCAAATTTAAATCCCTCTAAATCTCTCGTTACCCACCGCTGTACTGTTGTTGCTGGGCAAGATATTTAGTGTCCGTCAAAGCACATTTTTTGTTCTGGGTTGAAGTACAATTCCCAATTTAGCAATTTCATAATTTAGTGGTTCCTGCTATATCAGAGCTATTTGAAATCTATCCCAAAAAGGGTATATAATATTGAAGGTGCACATAGGGTCATTCAGAATAACTTCACACACACCCGCTACTGTGTATTTCCAAGTCTAATTCTGTCACTAAATCCATACCGGTGCACCCAGCGCCTAAATACTAGGCCTCAAATTTAAATCCCTCTAAATCTCTCGTTACCCACCGCTGTACTGTTGTTGCTGGGCAAGATATTTAGTGTCCGTCAAAGCACATTTTTTGTTCTGGGTTGAAGTACAATTCCCAATTTAGCAATTTCATAATTTAGTGGTTTCTGCTATATCAGAGCTATTTGAAATCTATCCCTAAAAGGGTATATAATATTGAAGGTGCACATAGGGTCATTCAGAATAACTTCACACACACGCTTCTGTGCATTTCCAAGTCTAATTCTGTCACTAAATCCATACCGGTGACCCAGCGCCTAAATACTAGGCCTCAAATTTAAATCCCTCTAAATCTCTCGTTACCCACCGCTGTACTGTTGTTGCTGGGCAAGATATTTAGTGTCCGTCAAAGCACATTTTTTGTTCTGGGTTGAAGTACAATTCCCAATTTAGCAATTTCATAATTTAGTGGTTTCTGCTATATCAGAGCTATTTGAAATCTATCCCTAAAAGGGTATATAATATTGAAGGTGCACATAGGGTCATTCAGAATAACTTCACACACACGCTTCTGTGCATTTCCAAGTCTAATTCTGTCACTAAATCCATACCGGTGACCCAGCGCCTAAATACTAGGCCTCAAATTTAAATCCCTCTAAATCTCTCGTTACCCACCGCTGTACTGTTGTTGCTGGGCAAGATATTTAGTGTCCGTCAAAGCACATTTTTTGTTCTGGGTTGAAGTACAATTCCCAATTTAGCAATTTCATAATTTAGTGGTTTCTGCTATATCAGAGCTATTTGAAATCTATCCCTAAAAGGGTATATAATATTGAAGGTGCACATAGGGTCATTCAGAATAACTTCACACACACGCTTCTGTGCATTTCCAAGTCTAATTCTGTCACTAAATCCATACCGGTGACCCAGCGCCTAAATACTAGGCCTCAAATTTAAATCCCTCTAAATCTCTCGTTACCCACCGCTGTACTGTTGTTGCTGGGCAAGATATTTAGTGTCCGTCAAAGCACATTTTTTGTTCTGGGTTGAAGTACAATTCCCAATTTAGCAATTTCATAATTTAGTGGTTCCTGCTATATCAGAGCTATTTGAAATCTATCCCAAAAAGGGTATATAATATTGAAGGTGCACATTGGGTCATTCAGAATAACTTCACACACACCCGCTACTGTGTATTTCCAAGTCTAATTCTGTCACTAAACCCATACCTGTCACCCAGCGCCTAAATACTAGGCCTCAAATTTAAATCCCTCTAAATCTCTCGTTACCCACCGCTGTACTGTTGTTGCTGGGCAAGATATTTAGTGTCCGTCAAAGCACATTTTTTGTTCTGGGTTGAAGTACAATTCCCAATTTAGCAATTTCATAATTTAGTGGTTTCTGCTATATCAGAGCTATTTGAAATCTATCCCTAAAAGGGTATATAATATTGAAGGTGCACATAGGGTCATTCAGAATAACTTCACACACACGCTTCTGTGCATTTCCAAGTCTAATTCTGTCACTAAATCCATACCGGTGACCCAGCGCCTAAATACTAGGCCTCAAATTTAAATCCCTCTAAATCTCTCGTTACCCACCGCTGTACTGTTGTTGCTGGGCAAGATATTTAGTGTCCGTCAAAGCACATTTTTTGTTCTGGGTTGAAGTACAATTCCCAATTTAGCAATTTCATAATTTAGTGGTTTCTG